>NW_026610646.1:0-200186 GCF_029499605.1 Hyla sarda
TGCCTTGCTGCTGCTGCAGCCAAAAAACAAAAGGTGGTGCTGCTGCTGCTTCTGCTGCTTCTGCTTCTGCTTGTGTCTGGCCCCTGTTGGAGCGTCCAGGCACAGGACTTCTGCTGCTGCTGACTAAATGGCCTCCTTAATTGGATCATTTGAGTAGCCAGCACACCTGTGCAGGTAGGGCATGACATGATAGGCAGCTGCCTTGATAGCGGGTGGGTGCTGAATGTTCCTAATTGACAAAATAAGATTAATGCTTATGAAGAAATATAAAATCTCATCCCTTCCCCAATATCGCGCCACACCCCTACCCCTTAATTCCCTGGTTGAACGTGATGGACATATGTCTTTTTTCGACCGTACTAACTATGTAACTATGTAACATAACATGGGGGGGGGGGGGTCTCCTGGCTGTTCACACAGGTGTGTCATTGCTGTACATTGACCATGCATTGCTTCTGTGGTATTGCAAAGGCAAAGACAAATGCTTCCAGCCATCCATTGCACTAATGGATTGGTCATCAGCTGGCTGTCTATGTCCCGCATCAATATAGACCAAAGTACAGAGGGTTAGGCTATGCTATTGTGCACCTACCTGATGCATCAGAAGGTGCGAGGCCCTTGCTAAATTCTGTGCACAGACTTTGAGATCTATACTTTAGACTGTATCTAAACCTGCTCCAACATGGACTGACATTCTGGCCTACTTTCAGCCGATGCGACTTGTCTGTCGCTGAACAGTCGCTTTTTATGTATTCAGCACCTATGTATAATGTTGTAAAAATGCTCTAGAAGCTAAAGTCGCAGAAATGTCACACATATTTGGCCTGCAACTTTCTGTGCGACAAATTCAGACAGGAAAAATCAGTATAAATCCTTAGAAAATTATCCCCCAGTGTCTCCATCTGCTGGCGGTATTGAATAAGCATTGCTGCACTGATGGGGTATGCATTAGACAAAAAAAAAGAAGAAAAAGAAGAATAATACGCCCAGAAAAGAGGCGAAAAGGAGAAAAACGTAAAAAAACGTGAAAAAAAAGTAAGAGGAAGAGAAGGGAAAAAAAGGTGGAAATGGGTTTAAAAGTGATTTCGGCGGAGAAATATATATATATATATATATATATATATATATATATATATATATACGCGCACACACACACATATATATAAACGTATTCTCCGTTGAGATATTGCAGCCGCTGCTGTGTCCAGGCCCAGGAGCCTTAGCACTGTGCTGTGATGTCACTCAATACCACTGACATCACTAGGTGTAAACAACATCTCTCCTTTGCTGTGTATGTGACTATGGAGCTGTTTGGTGATGTCGTCTATTATGGCCTTCATAGAAGCAACAGGAGATTGTTGCATCCATCTAGAACCCTCAGAACTACAGTGCTATGATGTCACTCACTTCCACAGGCCTTGCAGAGTGTAAACAACAACAACCCAGCTTTGTTGTGTATGTAACCATAGGGATTTGTGATGTCACCTAGAACCTTCACAGCAGCGACAGCTTTATGAGGAGCATCAGCACTGCTCTGCCTGAGCAGAACCATCACCGCCATAGGTTGTCAAATAACCCGGATTTAACCCACACAGGTAAGTCCAATGGGGTGCAGGCATGTCCTCTATGCTTACAGCTTCCCGTGGGTGTTGGTTTGATACCGTTTGGGGACAGCCAAGGAGGCATCTGCAGGCAACAAAGGTAGGTGTGTGCTTGTGTGTGTGTTTCCTATGCAGATCCTAAGCCCAGTGTCACATGCAAGTAGGAGGAGTAAGAAGGGTTCCTGGCAAATCCGGGTTATGGATTGCATTTAAAAAGGCCCCGTGGGAGTGCAATGGGCCCCTGTCTTGCTGCTTAGCAATAATGGTATGGGTTTAGGTTCTGCTGTGTGTACTGGTGGTTGACTGCCCCCCAGCCCAGAGTGTGCATGGAAAATTGTCTGGCAGCCTCCCTGACAGCAAGCAGTGATAGTGCCCATGAAGGGGACCTTGTTGGGCCCGCCCCTTTCACGGTTATCGCTTCTCGGCCTTTTGGCTAAGATCAAGTGTAGTATCTGTTCTTATCAGTTTAATATCTGATACGTCCCCTATCTGGGGACCATATATTAAATGGATTTTTGAGAACGGGGGCCGATTTCGAAGCTTGCTTCCGTCGCCCTATGCATTGACCCGATATGGCAGTATCTTCGGGTACAGTGCACCACCCCCTTACAGGGTTAAAAAGAAAGATTCCTACTTTCATTGCTACCTGCTTGCTGGCTAGCCAGCTAGCCAGCCCTGTGGGCCTTGCTGCTGCTGCAGCCAAAAAACAAAAGGTGGTGCTGCTGCTGCTTCTGCTGCTTCTGCTTCTGCTTGTGTCTGGCCCCTGTTGGAGCGTCCAGGCACAGGACTTCTGCTGCTGCTGACTAAATGGCCTCCTTAATTGGATCATTTGAGTAGCCAGCACACCTGTGCAGGTAGGGCATGACATGATAGGCAGCTGCCTTGATAGCGGGTGGGTGCTGAATGTTCCTAATTGACAAAATAAGATTAATGCTTATGAAGAAATATAAAATCTCATCCCTTCCCCAATATCGCGCCACACCCCTACCCCTTAATTCCCTGGTTGAACGTGATGGACATATGTCTTTTTTCGACCGTACTAACTATGTAACTATGTAACATAACATGGGGGGGGGGGGGTCTCCTGGCTGTTCACACAGGTGTGTCATTGCTGTACATTGACCATGCATTGCTTCTGTGGTATTGCAAAGGCAAAGACAAATGCTTCCAGCCATCCATTGCACTAATGGATTGGTCATCAGCTGGCTGTCTATGTCCCGCATCAATATAGACCAAAGTACAGAGGGTTAGGCTATGCTATTGTGCACCTACCTGATGCATCAGAAGGTGCGAGGCCCTTGCTAAATTCTGTGCACAGACTTTGAGATCTATACTTTAGACTGTATCTAAACCTGCTCCAACATGGACTGACATTCTGGCCTACTTTCAGCCGATGCGACTTGTCTGTCGCTGAACAGTCGCTTTTTATGTATTCAGCACCTATGTATAATGTTGTAAAAATGCTCTAGAAGCTAAAGTCGCAGAAATGTCACACATATTTGGCCTGCAACTTTCTGTGCGACAAATTCAGACAGGAAAAATCAGTATAAATCCTTAGAAAATTATCCCCCAGTGTCTCCATCTGCTGGCGGTATTGAATAAGCATTGCTGCACTGATGGGGTATGCATTAGACAAAAAAAAAGAAGAAAAAGAAGAATAATACGCCCAGAAAAGAGGCGAAAAGGAGAAAAACGTAAAAAAACGTGAAAAAAAAGTAAGAGGAAGAGAAGGGAAAAAAAGGTGGAAATGGGTTTAAAAGTGATTTCGGCGGAGAAATATATATATATATATATATATATATATATATATATATATATACGCGCACACACACACATATATATAAACGTATTCTCCGTTGAGATATTGCAGCCGCTGCTGTGTCCAGGCCCAGGAGCCTTAGCACTGTGCTGTGATGTCACTCAATACCACTGACATCACTAGGTGTAAACAACATCTCTCCTTTGCTGTGTATGTGACTATGGAGCTGTTTGGTGATGTCGTCTATTATGGCCTTCATAGAAGCAACAGGAGATTGTTGCATCCATCTAGAACCCTCAGAACTACAGTGCTATGATGTCACTCACTTCCACAGGCCTTGCAGAGTGTAAACAACAACAACCCAGCTTTGTTGTGTATGTAACCATAGGGATTTGTGATGTCACCTAGAACCTTCACAGCAGCGACAGCTTTATGAGGAGCATCAGCACTGCTCTGCCTGAGCAGAACCATCACCGCCATAGGTTGTCAAATAACCCGGATTTAACCCACACAGGTAAGTCCAATGGGGTGCAGGCATGTCCTCTATGCTTACAGCTTCCCGTGGGTGTTGGTTTGATACCGTTTGGGGACAGCCAAGGAGGCATCTGCAGGCAACAAAGGTAGGTGTGTGCTTGTGTGTGTGTTTCCTATGCAGATCCTAAGCCCAGTGTCACATGCAAGTAGGAGGAGTAAGAAGGGTTCCTGGCAAATCCGGGTTATGGATTGCATTTAAAAAGGCCCCGTGGGAGTGCAATGGGCCCCTGTCTTGCTGCTTAGCAATAATGGTATGGGTTTAGGTTCTGCTGTGTGTACTGGTGGTTGACTGCCCCCCAGCCCAGAGTGTGCATGGAAAATTGTCTGGCAGCCTCCCTGACAGCAAGCAGTGATAGTGCCCATGAAGGGGACCTTGTTGGGCCCGCCCCTTTCACGGTTATCGCTTCTCGGCCTTTTGGCTAAGATCAAGTGTAGTATCTGTTCTTATCAGTTTAATATCTGATACGTCCCCTATCTGGGGACCATATATTAAATGGATTTTTGAGAACGGGGGCCGATTTCGAAGCTTGCTTCCGTCGCCCTATGCATTGACCCGATATGGCAGTATCTTCGGGTACAGTGCACCACCCCCTTACAGGGTTAAAAAGAAAGATTCCTACTTTCATTGCTACCTGCTTGCTGGCTAGCCAGCTAGCCAGCCCTGTGGGCCTTGCTGCTGCTGCAGCCAAAAAACAAAAGGTGGTGCTGCTGCTGCTTCTGCTGCTTCTGCTTCTGCTTGTGTCTGGCCCCTGTTGGAGCGTCCAGGCACAGGACTTCTGCTGCTGCTGACTAAATGGCCTCCTTAATTGGATCATTTGAGTAGCCAGCACACCTGTGCAGGTAGGGGCATGACATGATAGGCAGCTGCCTTGATAGCGGGTGGGTGCTGAATGTTCCTAATTGACAAAATAAGATTAATGCTTATGAAGAAATATAAAATCTCATCCCTTCCCCAATATCGCGCCACACCCCTACCCCTTAATTCCCTGGTTGAACGTGATGGACATATGTCTTTTTCGACCGTACTAACTATGTAACTATGTAACATAACATGGGGGGGGGGGGTCTCCTGGCTGTTCACACAGGTGTGTCATTGCTGTACATTGACCATGCATTGCTTCTGTGGTATTGCAAAGGCAAAGACAAATGCTTCCAGCCATCCATTGCACTAATGGATTGGTCATCAGCTGGCTGTCTATGTCCCGCATCAATATAGACCAAAGTACAGAGGGTTAGGCTATGCTATTGTGCACCTACCTGATGCATCAGAAGGTGCGAGGCCCTTGCTAAATTCTGTGCACAGACTTTGAGATCTATACTTTAGACTGTATCTAAACCTGCTCCAACATGGACTGACATTCTGGCCTACTTTCAGCCGATGCGACTTGTCTGTCGCTGAACAGTCGCTTTTTATGTATTCAGCACCTATGTATAATGTTGTAAAAATGCTCTAGAAGCTAAAGTCGCAGAAATGTCACACATATTTGGCCTGCAACTTTCTGTGCGACAAATTCAGACAGGAAAAATCAGTATAAATCCTTAGAAAATTATCCCCCAGTGTCTCCATCTGCTGGCGGTATTGAATAAGCATTGCTGCACTGATGGGGTATGCATTAGACAAAAAAAAAGAAGAAAAAGAAGAATAATACGCCCAGAAAAGAGGCGAAAAGGAGAAAAACGTAAAAAAACGTGAAAAAAAAGTAAGAGGAAGAGAAGGGAAAAAAAGGTGGAAATGGGTTTAAAAGTGATTTCGGCGGAGAAATATATATATATATATATATATATATATATATACGCGCACACACACACATATATATAAACGTATTCTCCGTTGAGATATTGCAGCCGCTGCTGTGTCCAGGCCCAGGAGCCTTAGCACTGTGCTGTGATGTCACTCAATACCACTGACATCACTAGGTGTAAACAACATCTCTCCTTTGCTGTGTATGTGACTATGGAGCTGTTTGGTGATGTCGTCTATTATGGCCTTCATAGAAGCAACAGGAGATTGTTGCATCCATCTAGAACCCTCAGAACTACAGTGCTATGATGTCACTCACTTCCACAGGCCTTGCAGAGTGTAAACAACAACAACCCAGCTTTGTTGTGTATGTAACCATAGGGATTTGTGATGTCACCTAGAACCTTCACAGCAGCGACAGCTTTATGAGGAGCATCAGCACTGCTCTGCCTGAGCAGAACCATCACCGCCATAGGTTGTCAAATAACCCGGATTTAACCCACACAGGTAAGTCCAATGGGGTGCAGGCATGTCCTCTATGCTTACAGCTTCCCGTGGGTGTTGGTTTGATACCGTTTGGGGACAGCCAAGGAGGCATCTGCAGGCAACAAAGGTAGGTGTGTGCTTGTGTGTGTGTTTCCTATGCAGATCCTAAGCCCAGTGTCACATGCAAGTAGGAGGAGTAAGAAGGGTTCCTGGCAAATCCGGGTTATGGATTGCATTTAAAAAGGCCCCGTGGGAGTGCAATGGGCCCCTGTCTTGCTGCTTAGCAATAATGGTATGGGTTTAGGTTCTGCTGTGTGTACTGGTGGTTGACTGCCCCCCAGCCCAGAGTGTGCATGGAAAATTGTCTGGCAGCCTCCCTGACAGCAAGCAGTGATAGTGCCCATGAAGGGGACCTTGTTGGGCCCGCCCCTTTCACGGTTATCGCTTCTCGGCCTTTTGGCTAAGATCAAGTGTAGTATCTGTTCTTATCAGTTTAATATCTGATACGTCCCCTATCTGGGGACCATATATTAAATGGATTTTTGAGAACGGGGGCCGATTTCGAAGCTTGCTTCCGTCGCCCTATGCATTGACCCGATATGGCAGTATCTTCGGGTACAGTGCACCACCCCCTTACAGGGTTAAAAAGAAAGATTCCTACTTTCATTGCTACCTGCTTGCTGGCTAGCCAGCTAGCCAGCCCTGTGGGCCTTGCTGCTGCTGCAGCCAAAAAACAAAAGGTGGTGCTGCTGCTGCTTCTGCTGCTTCTGCTTCTGCTTGTGTCTGGCCCCTGTTGGAGCGTCCAGGCACAGGACTTCTGCTGCTGCTGACTAAATGGCCTCCTTAATTGGATCATTTGAGTAGCCAGCACACCTGTGCAGGTAGGGCATGACATGATAGGCAGCTGCCTTGATAGCGGGTGGGTGCTGAATGTTCCTAATTGACAAAATAAGATTAATGCTTATGAAGAAATATAAAATCTCATCCCTTCCCCAATATCGCGCCACACCCCTACCCCTTAATTCCCTGGTTGAACGTGATGGACATATGTCTTTTTTCGACCGTACTAACTATGTAACTATGTAACATAACATGGGGGGGGGGGGTCTCCTGGCTGTTCACACAGGTGTGTCATTGCTGTACATTGACCATGCATTGCTTCTGTGGTATTGCAAAGGCAAAGACAAATGCTTCCAGCCATCCATTGCACTAATGGATTGGTCATCAGCTGGCTGTCTATGTCCCGCATCAATATAGACCAAAGTACAGAGGGTTAGGCTATGCTATTGTGCACCTACCTGATGCATCAGAAGGTGCGAGGCCCTTGCTAAATTCTGTGCACAGACTTTGAGATCTATACTTTAGACTGTATCTAAACCTGCTCCAACATGGACTGACATTCTGGCCTACTTTCAGCCGATGCGACTTGTCTGTCGCTGAACAGTCGCTTTTTATGTATTCAGCACCTATGTATAATGTTGTAAAAATGCTCTAGAAGCTAAAGTCGCAGAAATGTCACACATATTTGGCCTGCAACTTTCTGTGCGACAAATTCAGACAGGAAAAATCAGTATAAATCCTTAGAAAATTATCCCCCAGTGTCTCCATCTGCTGGCGGTATTGAATAAGCATTGCTGCACTGATGGGGTATGCATTAGACAAAAAAAAAGAAGAAAAAGAAGAATAATACGCCCAGAAAAGAGGCGAAAAGGAGAAAAACGTAAAAAAACGTGAAAAAAAAGTAAGAGGAAGAGAAGGGAAAAAAAGGTGGAAATGGGTTTAAAAGTGATTTCGGCGGAGAAATATATATATATATATATATATATATATATATATATATATATATATACGCGCACACACACACATATATATAAACGTATTCTCCGTTGAGATATTGCAGCCGCTGCTGTGTCCAGGCCCAGGAGCCTTAGCACTGTGCTGTGATGTCACTCAATACCACTGACATCACTAGGTGTAAACAACATCTCTCCTTTGCTGTGTATGTGACTATGGAGCTGTTTGGTGATGTCGTCTATTATGGCCTTCATAGAAGCAACAGGAGATTGTTGCATCCATCTAGAACCCTCAGAACTACAGTGCTATGATGTCACTCACTTCCACAGGCCTTGCAGAGTGTAAACAACAACAACCCAGCTTTGTTGTGTATGTAACCATAGGGATTTGTGATGTCACCTAGAACCTTCACAGCAGCGACAGCTTTATGAGGAGCATCAGCACTGCTCTGCCTGAGCAGAACCATCACCGCCATAGGTTGTCAAATAACCCGGATTTAACCCACACAGGTAAGTCCAATGGGGTGCAGGCATGTCCTCTATGCTTACAGCTTCCCGTGGGTGTTGGTTTGATACCGTTTGGGGACAGCCAAGGAGGCATCTGCAGGCAACAAAGGTAGGTGTGTGCTTGTGTGTGTGTTTCCTATGCAGATCCTAAGCCCAGTGTCACATGCAAGTAGGAGGAGTAAGAAGGGTTCCTGGCAAATCCGGGTTATGGATTGCATTTAAAAAGGCCCCGTGGGAGTGCAATGGGCCCCTGTCTTGCTGCTTAGCAATAATGGTATGGGTTTAGGTTCTGCTGTGTGTACTGGTGGTTGACTGCCCCCCAGCCCAGAGTGTGCATGGAAAATTGTCTGGCAGCCTCCCTGACAGCAAGCAGTGATAGTGCCCATGAAGGGGACCTTGTTGGGCCCGCCCCTTTCACGGTTATCGCTTCTCGGCCTTTTGGCTAAGATCAAGTGTAGTATCTGTTCTTATCAGTTTAATATCTGATACGTCCCCTATCTGGGGACCATATATTAAATGGATTTTTGAGAACGGGGGCCGATTTCGAAGCTTGCTTCCGTCGCCCTATGCATTGACCCGATATGGCAGTATCTTCGGGTACAGTGCACCACCCCCTTACAGGGTTAAAAAGAAAGATTCCTACTTTCATTGCTACCTGCTTGCTGGCTAGCCAGCTAGCCAGCCCTGTGGGCCTTGCTGCTGCTGCAGCCAAAAAACAAAAGGTGGTGCTGCTGCTGCTTCTGCTGCTTCTGCTTCTGCTTGTGTCTGGCCCCTGTTGGAGCGTCCAGGCACAGGACTTCTGCTGCTGCTGACTAAATGGCCTCCTTAATTGGATCATTTGAGTAGCCAGCACACCTGTGCAGGTAGGGCATGACATGATAGGCAGCTGCCTTGATAGCGGGTGGGTGCTGAATGTTCCTAATTGACAAAATAAGATTAATGCTTATGAAGAAATATAAAATCTCATCCCTTCCCCAATATCGCGCCACACCCCTACCCCTTAATTCCCTGGTTGAACGTGATGGACATATGTCTTTTTTCGACCGTACTAACTATGTAACTATGTAACATAACATGGGGGGGGGGGGGTCTCCTGGCTGTTCACACAGGTGTGTCATTGCTGTACATTGACCATGCATTGCTTCTGTGGTATTGCAAAGGCAAAGACAAATGCTTCCAGCCATCCATTGCACTAATGGATTGGTCATCAGCTGGCTGTCTATGTCCCGCATCAATATAGACCAAAGTACAGAGGGTTAGGCTATGCTATTGTGCACCTACCTGATGCATCAGAAGGTGCGAGGCCCTTGCTAAATTCTGTGCACAGACTTTGAGATCTATACTTTAGACTGTATCTAAACCTGCTCCAACATGGACTGACATTCTGGCCTACTTTCAGCCGATGCGACTTGTCTGTCGCTGAACAGTCGCTTTTTATGTATTCAGCACCTATGTATAATGTTGTAAAAATGCTCTAGAAGCTAAAGTCGCAGAAATGTCACACATATTTGGCCTGCAACTTTCTGTGCGACAAATTCAGACAGGAAAAATCAGTATAAAT
Organism: Hyla sarda; assembly: GCF_029499605.1. Classification (NCBI taxonomy): domain Eukaryota; kingdom Metazoa; phylum Chordata; class Amphibia; order Anura; family Hylidae; genus Hyla; species Hyla sarda. The sequence continues at coordinate 9,983 of NW_026610646.1, forward strand.
CCTTAGAAAATTATCCCCCAGTGTCTCCATCTGCTGGCGGTATTGAATAAGCATTGCTGCACTGATGGGGTATGCATTAGACAAAAAAAAAGAAGAAAAAGAAGAATAATACGCCCAGAAAAGAGGCGAAAAGGAGAAAAACGTAAAAAAACGTGAAAAAAAAGTAAGAGGAAGAGAAGGGAAAAAAAGGTGGAAATGGGTTTAAAAGTGATTTCGGCGGAGAAATATATATATATATATATATATATATATATATATATATATATATATATACGCGCACACACACACATATATATAAACGTATTCTCCGTTGAGATATTGCAGCCGCTGCTGTGTCCAGGCCCAGGAGCCTTAGCACTGTGCTGTGATGTCACTCAATACCACTGACATCACTAGGTGTAAACAACATCTCTCCTTTGCTGTGTATGTGACTATGGAGCTGTTTGGTGATGTCGTCTATTATGGCCTTCATAGAAGCAACAGGAGATTGTTGCATCCATCTAGAACCCTCAGAACTACAGTGCTATGATGTCACTCACTTCCACAGGCCTTGCAGAGTGTAAACAACAACAACCCAGCTTTGTTGTGTATGTAACCATAGGGATTTGTGATGTCACCTAGAACCTTCACAGCAGCGACAGCTTTATGAGGAGCATCAGCACTGCTCTGCCTGAGCAGAACCATCACCGCCATAGGTTGTCAAATAACCCGGATTTAACCCACACAGGTAAGTCCAATGGGGTGCAGGCATGTCCTCTATGCTTACAGCTTCCCGTGGGTGTTGGTTTGATACCGTTTGGGGACAGCCAAGGAGGCATCTGCAGGCAACAAAGGTAGGTGTGTGCTTGTGTGTGTGTTTCCTATGCAGATCCTAAGCCCAGTGTCACATGCAAGTAGGAGGAGTAAGAAGGGTTCCTGGCAAATCCGGGTTATGGATTGCATTTAAAAAGGCCCCGTGGGAGTGCAATGGGCCCCTGTCTTGCTGCTTAGCAATAATGGTATGGGTTTAGGTTCTGCTGTGTGTACTGGTGGTTGACTGCCCCCCAGCCCAGAGTGTGCATGGAAAATTGTCTGGCAGCCTCCCTGACAGCAAGCAGTGATAGTGCCCATGAAGGGGACCTTGTTGGGCCCGCCCCTTTCACGGTTATCGCTTCTCGGCCTTTTGGCTAAGATCAAGTGTAGTATCTGTTCTTATCAGTTTAATATCTGATACGTCCCCTATCTGGGGACCATATATTAAATGGATTTTTGAGAACGGGGGCCGATTTCGAAGCTTGCTTCCGTCGCCCTATGCATTGACCCGATATGGCAGTATCTTCGGGTACAGTGCACCACCCCCTTACAGGGTTAAAAAGAAAGATTCCTACTTTCATTGCTACCTGCTTGCTGGCTAGCCAGCTAGCCAGCCCTGTGGGCCTTGCTGCTGCTGCAGCCAAAAAACAAAAGGTGGTGCTGCTGCTGCTTCTGCTGCTTCTGCTTCTGCTTGTGTCTGGCCCCTGTTGGAGCGTCCAGGCACAGGACTTCTGCTGCTGCTGACTAAATGGCCTCCTTAATTGGATCATTTGAGTAGCCAGCACACCTGTGCAGGTAGGGCATGACATGATAGGCAGCTGCCTTGATAGCGGGTGGGTGCTGAATGTTCCTAATTGACAAAATAAGATTAATGCTTATGAAGAAATATAAAATCTCATCCCTTCCCCAATATCGCGCCACACCCCTACCCCTTAATTCCCTGGTTGAACGTGATGGACATATGTCTTTTTTCGACCGTACTAACTATGTAACTATGTAACATAACATGGGGGGGGGGGGTCTCCTGGCTGTTCACACAGGTGTGTCATTGCTGTACATTGACCATGCATTGCTTCTGTGGTATTGCAAAGGCAAAGACAAATGCTTCCAGCCATCCATTGCACTAATGGATTGGTCATCAGCTGGCTGTCTATGTCCCGCATCAATATAGACCAAAGTACAGAGGGTTAGGCTATGCTATTGTGCACCTACCTGATGCATCAGAAGGTGCGAGGCCCTTGCTAAATTCTGTGCACAGACTTTGAGATCTATACTTTAGACTGTATCTAAACCTGCTCCAACATGGACTGACATTCTGGCCTACTTTCAGCCGATGCGACTTGTCTGTCGCTGAACAGTCGCTTTTTATGTATTCAGCACCTATGTATAATGTTGTAAAAATGCTCTAGAAGCTAAAGTCGCAGAAATGTCACACATATTTGGCCTGCAACTTTCTGTGCGACAAATTCAGACAGGAAAAATCAGTATAAATCCTTAGAAAATTATCCCCCAGTGTCTCCATCTGCTGGCGGTATTGAATAAGCATTGCTGCACTGATGGGGTATGCATTAGACAAAAAAAAAGAAGAAAAAGAAGAATAATACGCCCAGAAAAGAGGCGAAAAGGAGAAAAACGTAAAAAAACGTGAAAAAAAAGTAAGAGGAAGAGAAGGGAAAAAAAGGTGGAAATGGGTTTAAAAGTGATTTCGGCGGAGAAATATATATATATATATATATATATATATATATATATATATATATACGCGCACACACACACATATATATAAACGTATTCTCCGTTGAGATATTGCAGCCGCTGCTGTGTCCAGGCCCAGGAGCCTTAGCACTGTGCTGTGATGTCACTCAATACCACTGACATCACTAGGTGTAAACAACATCTCTCCTTTGCTGTGTATGTGACTATGGAGCTGTTTGGTGATGTCGTCTATTATGGCCTTCATAGAAGCAACAGGAGATTGTTGCATCCATCTAGAACCCTCAGAACTACAGTGCTATGATGTCACTCACTTCCACAGGCCTTGCAGAGTGTAAACAACAACAACCCAGCTTTGTTGTGTATGTAACCATAGGGATTTGTGATGTCACCTAGAACCTTCACAGCAGCGACAGCTTTATGAGGAGCATCAGCACTGCTCTGCCTGAGCAGAACCATCACCGCCATAGGTTGTCAAATAACCCGGATTTAACCCACACAGGTAAGTCCAATGGGGTGCAGGCATGTCCTCTATGCTTACAGCTTCCCGTGGGTGTTGGTTTGATACCGTTTGGGGACAGCCAAGGAGGCATCTGCAGGCAACAAAGGTAGGTGTGTGCTTGTGTGTGTGTTTCCTATGCAGATCCTAAGCCCAGTGTCACATGCAAGTAGGAGGAGTAAGAAGGGTTCCTGGCAAATCCGGGTTATGGATTGCATTTAAAAAGGCCCCGTGGGAGTGCAATGGGCCCCTGTCTTGCTGCTTAGCAATAATGGTATGGGTTTAGGTTCTGCTGTGTGTACTGGTGGTTGACTGCCCCCCAGCCCAGAGTGTGCATGGAAAATTGTCTGGCAGCCTCCCTGACAGCAAGCAGTGATAGTGCCCATGAAGGGGACCTTGTTGGGCCCGCCCCTTTCACGGTTATCGCTTCTCGGCCTTTTGGCTAAGATCAAGTGTAGTATCTGTTCTTATCAGTTTAATATCTGATACGTCCCCTATCTGGGGACCATATATTAAATGGATTTTTGAGAACGGGGGCCGATTTCGAAGCTTGCTTCCGTCGCCCTATGCATTGACCCGATATGGCAGTATCTTCGGGTACAGTGCACCACCCCCTTACAGGGTTAAAAAGAAAGATTCCTACTTTCATTGCTACCTGCTTGCTGGCTAGCCAGCTAGCCAGCCCTGTGGGCCTTGCTGCTGCTGCAGCCAAAAAACAAAAGGTGGTGCTGCTGCTGCTTCTGCTGCTTCTGCTTCTGCTTGTGTCTGGCCCCTGTTGGAGCGTCCAGGCACAGGACTTCTGCTGCTGCTGACTAAATGGCCTCCTTAATTGGATCATTTGAGTAGCCAGCACACCTGTGCAGGTAGGGCATGACATGATAGGCAGCTGCCTTGATAGCGGGTGGGTGCTGAATGTTCCTAATTGACAAAATAAGATTAATGCTTATGAAGAAATATAAAATCTCATCCCTTCCCCAATATCGCGCCACACCCCTACCCCTTAATTCCCTGGTTGAACGTGATGGACATATGTCTTTTTTCGACCGTACTAACTATGTAACTATGTAACATAACATGGGGGGGGGGGGGTCTCCTGGCTGTTCACACAGGTGTGTCATTGCTGTACATTGACCATGCATTGCTTCTGTGGTATTGCAAAGGCAAAGACAAATGCTTCCAGCCATCCATTGCACTAATGGATTGGTCATCAGCTGGCTGTCTATGTCCCGCATCAATATAGACCAAAGTACAGAGGGTTAGGCTATGCTATTGTGCACCTACCTGATGCATCAGAAGGTGCGAGGCCCTTGCTAAATTCTGTGCACAGACTTTGAGATCTATACTTTAGACTGTATCTAAACCTGCTCCAACATGGACTGACATTCTGGCCTACTTTCAGCCGATGCGACTTGTCTGTCGCTGAACAGTCGCTTTTTATGTATTCAGCACCTATGTATAATGTTGTAAAAATGCTCTAGAAGCTAAAGTCGCAGAAATGTCACACATATTTGGCCTGCAACTTTCTGTGCGACAAATTCAGACAGGAAAAATCAGTATAAATCCTTAGAAAATTATCCCCCAGTGTCTCCATCTGCTGGCGGTATTGAATAAGCATTGCTGCACTGATGGGGTATGCATTAGACAAAAAAAAAGAAGAAAAAGAAGAATAATACGCCCAGAAAAGAGGCGAAAAGGAGAAAAACGTAAAAAAACGTGAAAAAAAAGTAAGAGGAAGAGAAGGGAAAAAAAGGTGGAAATGGGTTTAAAAGTGATTTCGGCGGAGAAATATATATATATATATATATATATATATATATATATATATATATACGCGCACACACACACATATATATAAACGTATTCTCCGTTGAGATATTGCAGCCGCTGCTGTGTCCAGGCCCAGGAGCCTTAGCACTGTGCTGTGATGTCACTCAATACCACTGACATCACTAGGTGTAAACAACATCTCTCCTTTGCTGTGTATGTGACTATGGAGCTGTTTGGTGATGTCGTCTATTATGGCCTTCATAGAAGCAACAGGAGATTGTTGCATCCATCTAGAACCCTCAGAACTACAGTGCTATGATGTCACTCACTTCCACAGGCCTTGCAGAGTGTAAACAACAACAACCCAGCTTTGTTGTGTATGTAACCATAGGGATTTGTGATGTCACCTAGAACCTTCACAGCAGCGACAGCTTTATGAGGAGCATCAGCACTGCTCTGCCTGAGCAGAACCATCACCGCCATAGGTTGTCAAATAACCCGGATTTAACCCACACAGGTAAGTCCAATGGGGTGCAGGCATGTCCTCTATGCTTACAGCTTCCCGTGGGTGTTGGTTTGATACCGTTTGGGGACAGCCAAGGAGGCATCTGCAGGCAACAAAGGTAGGTGTGTGCTTGTGTGTGTGTTTCCTATGCAGATCCTAAGCCCAGTGTCACATGCAAGTAGGAGGAGTAAGAAGGGTTCCTGGCAAATCCGGGTTATGGATTGCATTTAAAAAGGCCCCGTGGGAGTGCAATGGGCCCCTGTCTTGCTGCTTAGCAATAATGGTATGGGTTTAGGTTCTGCTGTGTGTACTGGTGGTTGACTGCCCCCCAGCCCAGAGTGTGCATGGAAAATTGTCTGGCAGCCTCCCTGACAGCAAGCAGTGATAGTGCCCATGAAGGGGACCTTGTTGGGCCCGCCCCTTTCACGGTTATCGCTTCTCGGCCTTTTGGCTAAGATCAAGTGTAGTATCTGTTCTTATCAGTTCACTTATTTATTTCTTTTTTGTCTCACTGTGTCACTTTTTGCGTGTTGTGTGTTCACAGGATTGGTCAGGATGCGGTAGCCCTTCTGGGTGTCCCTCCTGGCGGTCTAGGGGAGGTGTGTGTGGCCATTAGGTTCCGCACCTCCCTGCAAACACCCCGGGTACTCCTGCTTTTGCAGGGTACCTACCGTAATCGGCTCTGCGGGCAGATACCTTGGCTAACGCCAAGGGGGATGCCGGGAGCATTTGTGATCCCCTAGTAGCTTCGGCGAAAAGGGACATCGAACCTGGAACCTCGCAGGTACCTTTTGGTCCGGAGGCGAAGGGTAAGGTTTGTTGGGGGGCCTCTCTCCTATCGGAGAAGGGCTTGCGATAGACCGCATCCTTTGTGCACGTTTTTTTAGTGTAACACGTTTGCACTTTTTCTTGCACTTTGGGTGAATCGAAAGCACGTTCCTCGGCTTTAGATAAAAAAAAAAAAAAAAAAAAAAAAAAAATCTGTTCTTATCAGTTTAATATCTGATACGTCCCCTATCTGGGGACCATATATTAAATGGATTTTTGAGAACGGGGGCCGATTTCGAAGCTTGCTTCCGTCGCCCTATGCATTGACCCGATATGGCAGTATCTTCGGGTACAGTGCACCACCCCCTTACAGGGTTAAAAAGAAAGATTCCTACTTTCATTGCTACCTGCTTGCTGGCTAGCCAGCTAGCCAGCCCTGTGGGCCTTGCTGCTGCTGCAGCCAAAAAACAAAAGGTGGTGCTGCTGCTGCTTCTGCTGCTTCTGCTTCTGCTTGTGTCTGGCCCCTGTTGGAGCGTCCAGGCACAGGACTTCTGCTGCTGCTGACTAAATGGCCTCCTTAATTGGATCATTTGAGTAGCCAGCACACCTGTGCAGGTAGGGCATGACATGATAGGCAGCTGCCTTGATAGCGGGTGGGTGCTGAATGTTCCTAATTGACAAAATAAGATTAATGCTTATGAAGAAATATAAAATCTCATCCCTTCCCCAATATCGCGCCACACCCCTACCCCTTAATTCCCTGGTTGAACGTGATGGACATATGTCTTTTTTCGACCGTACTAACTATGTAACTATGTAACATAACATGGGGGGGGGGGGTCTCCTGGCTGTTCACACAGGTGTGTCATTGCTGTACATTGACCATGCATTGCTTCTGTGGTATTGCAAAGGCAAAGACAAATGCTTCCAGCCATCCATTGCACTAATGGATTGGTCATCAGCTGGCTGTCTATGTCCCGCATCAATATAGACCAAAGTACAGAGGGTTAGGCTATGCTATTGTGCACCTACCTGATGCATCAGAAGGTGCGAGGCCCTTGCTAAATTCTGTGCACAGACTTTGAGATCTATACTTTAGACTGTATCTAAACCTGCTCCAACATGGACTGACATTCTGGCCTACTTTCAGCCGATGCGACTTGTCTGTCGCTGAACAGTCGCTTTTTATGTATTCAGCACCTATGTATAATGTTGTAAAAATGCTCTAGAAGCTAAAGTCGCAGAAATGTCACACATATTTGGCCTGCAACTTTCTGTGCGACAAATTCAGACAGGAAAAATCAGTATAAATCCTTAGAAAATTATCCCCCAGTGTCTCCATCTGCTGGCGGTATTGAATAAGCATTGCTGCACTGATGGGGTATGCATTAGACAAAAAAAAAGAAGAAAAAGAAGAATAATACGCCCAGAAAAGAGGCGAAAAGGAGAAAAACGTAAAAAAACGTGAAAAAAAAGTAAGAGGAAGAGAAGGGAAAAAAAGGTGGAAATGGGTTTAAAAGTGATTTCGGCGGAGAAATATATATATATATATATATATATATATATATATATATATATACGCGCACACACACACATATATATAAACGTATTCTCCGTTGAGATATTGCAGCCGCTGCTGTGTCCAGGCCCAGGAGCCTTAGCACTGTGCTGTGATGTCACTCAATACCACTGACATCACTAGGTGTAAACAACATCTCTCCTTTGCTGTGTATGTGACTATGGAGCTGTTTGGTGATGTCGTCTATTATGGCCTTCATAGAAGCAACAGGAGATTGTTGCATCCATCTAGAACCCTCAGAACTACAGTGCTATGATGTCACTCACTTCCACAGGCCTTGCAGAGTGTAAACAACAACAACCCAGCTTTGTTGTGTATGTAACCATAGGGATTTGTGATGTCACCTAGAACCTTCACAGCAGCGACAGCTTTATGAGGAGCATCAGCACTGCTCTGCCTGAGCAGAACCATCACCGCCATAGGTTGTCAAATAACCCGGATTTAACCCACACAGGTAAGTCCAATGGGGTGCAGGCATGTCCTCTATGCTTACAGCTTCCCGTGGGTGTTGGTTTGATACCGTTTGGGGACAGCCAAGGAGGCATCTGCAGGCAACAAAGGTAGGTGTGTGCTTGTGTGTGTGTTTCCTATGCAGATCCTAAGCCCAGTGTCACATGCAAGTAGGAGGAGTAAGAAGGGTTCCTGGCAAATCCGGGTTATGGATTGCATTTAAAAAGGCCCCGTGGGAGTGCAATGGGCCCCTGTCTTGCTGCTTAGCAATAATGGTATGGGTTTAGGTTCTGCTGTGTGTACTGGTGGTTGACTGCCCCCCAGCCCAGAGTGTGCATGGAAAATTGTCTGGCAGCCTCCCTGACAGCAAGCAGTGATAGTGCCCATGAAGGGGACCTTGTTGGGCCCGCCCCTTTCACGGTTATCGCTTCTCGGCCTTTTGGCTAAGATCAAGTGTAGTATCTGTTCTTATCAGTTTAATATCTGATACGTCCCCTATCTGGGGACCATATATTAAATGGATTTTTGAGAACGGGGGCCGATTTCGAAGCTTGCTTCCGTCGCCCTATGCATTGACCCGATATGGCAGTATCTTCGGGTACAGTGCACCACCCCCTTACAGGGTTAAAAAGAAAGATTATTACTTTCATTGCTACCTGCTTGCTGGCTAGCCAGCTAGCCAGCCCTGTGGGCCTTGCTGCTGCTGCAGCCAAAAAACAAAAGGTGGTGCTGCTGCTGCTTCTGCTGCTTCTGCTTCTGCTTGTGTCTGGCCCCTGTTGGAGCGTCCAGGCACAGGACTTCTGCTGCTGCTGACTAAATGGCCTCCTTAATTGGATCATTTGAGTAGCCAGCACACCTGTGCAGGTAGGGCATGACATGATAGGCAGCTGCCTTGATAGCGGGTGGGTGCTGAATGTTCCTAATTGACAAAATAAGATTAATGCTTATGAAGAAATATAAAATCTCATCCCTTCCCCAATATCGCGCCACACCCCTACCCCTTAATTCCCTGGTTGAACGTGATGGACATATGTCTTTTTTCGACCGTACTAACTATGTAACTATGTAACATAACATGGGGGGGGGGGGGGTCTCCTGGCTGTTCACACAGGTGTGTCATTGCTGTACATTGACCATGCATTGCTTCTGTGGTATTGCAAAGGCAAAGACAAATGCTTCCAGCCATCCATTGCACTAATGGATTGGTCATCAGCTGGCTGTCTATGTCCCGCATCAATATAGACCAAAGTACAGAGGGTTAGGCTATGCTATTGTGCACCTACCTGATGCATCAGAAGGTGCGAGGCCCTTGCTAAATTCTGTGCACAGACTTTGAGATCTATACTTTAGACTGTATCTAAACCTGCTCCAACATGGACTGACATTCTGGCCTACTTTCAGCCGATGCGACTTGTCTGTCGCTGAACAGTCGCTTTTTATGTATTCAGCACCTATGTATAATGTTGTAAAAATGCTCTAGAAGCTAAAGTCGCAGAAATGTCACACATATTTGGCCTGCAACTTTCTGTGCGACAAATTCAGACAGGAAAAATCAGTATAAATCCTTAGAAAATTATCCCCCAGTGTCTCCATCTGCTGGCGGTATTGAATAAGCATTGCTGCACTGATGGGGTATGCATTAGACAAAAAAAAAGAAGAAAAAGAAGAATAATACGCCCAGAAAAGAGGCGAAAAGGAGAAAAACGTAAAAAAACGTGAAAAAAAAGTAAGAGGAAGAGAAGGGAAAAAAAGGTGGAAATGGGTTTAAAAGTGATTTCGGCGGAGAAATATATATATATATATATATATATATATATATATATATACGCGCACACACACACATATATATAAACGTATTCTCCGTTGAGATATTGCAGCCGCTGCTGTGTCCAGGCCCAGGAGCCTTAGCACTGTGCTGTGATGTCACTCAATACCACTGACATCACTAGGTGTAAACAACATCTCTCCTTTGCTGTGTATGTGACTATGGAGCTGTTTGGTGATGTCGTCTATTATGGCCTTCATAGAAGCAACAGGAGATTGTTGCATCCATCTAGAACCCTCAGAACTACAGTGCTATGATGTCACTCACTTCCACAGGCCTTGCAGAGTGTAAACAACAACAACCCAGCTTTGTTGTGTATGTAACCATAGGGATTTGTGATGTCACCTAGAACCTTCACAGCAGCGACAGCTTTATGAGGAGCATCAGCACTGCTCTGCCTGAGCAGAACCATCACCGCCATAGGTTGTCAAATAACCCGGATTTAACCCACACAGGTAAGTCCAATGGGGTGCAGGCATGTCCTCTATGCTTACAGCTTCCCGTGGGTGTTGGTTTGATACCGTTTGGGGACAGCCAAGGAGGCATCTGCAGGCAACAAAGGTAGGTGTGTGCTTGTGTGTGTGTTTCCTATGCAGATCCTAAGCCCAGTGTCACATGCAAGTAGGAGGAGTAAGAAGGGTTCCTGGCAAATCCGGGTTATGGATTGCATTTAAAAAGGCCCCGTGGGAGTGCAATGGGCCCCTGTCTTGCTGCTTAGCAATAATGGTATGGGTTTAGGTTCTGCTGTGTGTACTGGTGGTTGACTGCCCCCCAGCCCAGAGTGTGCATGGAAAATTGTCTGGCAGCCTCCCTGACAGCAAGCAGTGATAGTGCCCATGAAGGGGACCTTGTTGGGCCCGCCCCTTTCACGGTTATCGCTTCTCGGCCTTTTGGCTAAGATCAAGTGTAGTATCTGTTCTTATCAGTTTAATATCTGATACGTCCCCTATCTGGGGACCATATATTAAATGGATTTTTGAGAACGGGGGCCGATTTCGAAGCTTGCTTCCGTCGCCCTATGCATTGACCCGATATGGCAGTATCTTCGGGTACAGTGCACCACCCCCTTACAGGGTTAAAAAGAAAGATTCCTACTTTCATTGCTACCTGCTTGCTGGCTAGCCAGCTAGCCAGCCCTGTGGGCCTTGCTGCTGCTGCAGCCAAAAAACAAAAGGTGGTGCTGCTGCTGCTTCTGCTGCTTCTGCTTCTGCTTGTGTCTGGCCCCTGTTGGAGCGTCCAGGCACAGGACTTCTGCTGCTGCTGACTAAATGGCCTCCTTAATTGGATCATTTGAGTAGCCAGCACACCTGTGCAGGTAGGGCATGACATGATAGGCAGCTGCCTTGATAGCGGGTGGGTGCTGAATGTTCCTAATTGACAAAATAAGATTAATGCTTATGAAGAAATATAAAATCTCATCCCTTCCCCAATATCGCGCCACACCCCTACCCCTTAATTCCCTGGTTGAACGTGATGGACATATGTCTTTTTTCGACCGTACTAACTATGTAACTATGTAACATAACATGGGGGGGGGGGGGTCTCCTGGCTGTTCACACAGGTGTGTCATTGCTGTACATTGACCATGCATTGCTTCTGTGGTATTGCAAAGGCAAAGACAAATGCTTCCAGCCATCCATTGCACTAATGGATTGGTCATCAGCTGGCTGTCTATGTCCCGCATCAATATAGACCAAAGTACAGAGGGTTAGGCTATGCTATTGTGCACCTACCTGATGCATCAGAAGGTGCGAGGCCCTTGCTAAATTCTGTGCACAGACTTTGAGATCTATGCTTTAGACTGTATCTAAACCTGCTCCAACATGGACTGACATTCTGGCCTACTTTCAGCCGATGCGACTTGTCTGTCGCTGAACAGTCGCTTTTTATGTATTCAGCACCTATGTATAATGTTGTAAAAATGCTCTAGAAGCTAAAGTCGCAGAAATGTCACACATATTTGGCCTGCAACTTTCTGTGCGACAAATTCAGACAGGAAAAATCAGTATAAATCCTTAGAAAATTATCCCCCAGTGTCTCCATCTGCTGGCGGTATTGAATAAGCATTGCTGCACTGATGGGGTATGCATTAGACAAAAAAAAAGAAGAAAAAGAAGAATAATACGCCCAGAAAAGAGGCGAAAAGGAGAAAAACGTAAAAAAACGTGAAAAAAAAGTAAGAGGAAGAGAAGGGAAAAAAAGGTGGAAATGGGTTTAAAAGTGATTTCGGCGGAGAAATATATATATATATATATATATATATATATATATATATATATACGCGCACACACACACATATATATAAACGTATTCTCCGTTGAGATATTGCAGCCGCTGCTGTGTCCAGGCCCAGGAGCCTTAGCACTGTGCTGTGATGTCACTCAATACCACTGACATCACTAGGTGTAAACAACATCTCTCCTTTGCTGTGTATGTGACTATGGAGCTGTTTGGTGATGTCGTCTATTATGGCCTTCATAGAAGCAACAGGAGATTGTTGCATCCATCTAGAACCCTCAGAACTACAGTGCTATGATGTCACTCACTTCCACAGGCCTTGCAGAGTGTAAACAACAACAACCCAGCTTTGTTGTGTATGTAACCATAGGGATTTGTGATGTCACCTAGAACCTTCACAGCAGCGACAGCTTTATGAGGAGCATCAGCACTGCTCTGCCTGAGCAGAACCATCACCGCCATAGGTTGTCAAATAACCCGGATTTAACCCACACAGGTAAGTCCAATGGGGTGCAGGCATGTCCTCTATGCTTACAGCTTCCCGTGGGTGTTGGTTTGATACCGTTTGGGGACAGCCAAGGAGGCATCTGCAGGCAACAAAGGTAGGTGTGTGCTTGTGTGTGTGTTTCCTATGCAGATCCTAAGCCCAGTGTCACATGCAAGTAGGAGGAGTAAGAAGGGTTCCTGGCAAATCCGGGTTATGGATTGCATTTAAAAAGGCCCCGTGGGAGTGCAATGGGCCCCTGTCTTGCTGCTTAGCAATAATGGTATGGGTTTAGGTTCTGCTGTGTGTACTGGTGGTTGACTGCCCCCCAGCCCAGAGTGTGCATGGAAAATTGTCTGGCAGCCTCCCTGACAGCAAGCAGTGATAGTGCCCATGAAGGGGACCTTGTTGGGCCCGCCCCTTTCACGGTTATCGCTTCTCGGCCTTTTGGCTAAGATCAAGTGTAGTATCTGTTCTTATCAGTTTAATATCTGATACGTCCCCTATCTGGGGACCATATATTAAATGGATTTTTGAGAACGGGGGCCGATTTCGAAGCTTGCTTCCGTCGCCCTATGCATTGACCCGATATGGCAGTATCTTCGGGTACAGTGCACCACCCCCTTACAGGGTTAAAAAGAAAGATTCCTACTTTCATTGCTACCTGCTTGCTGGCTAGCCAGCTAGCCAGCCCTGTGGGCCTTGCTGCTGCTGCAGCCAAAAAACAAAAGGTGGTGCTGCTGCTGCTTCTGCTGCTTCTGCTTCTGCTTGTGTCTGGCCCCTGTTGGAGCGTCCAGGCACAGGACTTCTGCTGCTGCTGACTAAATGGCCTCCTTAATTGGATCATTTGAGTAGCCAGCACACCTGTGCAGGTAGGGCATGACATGATAGGCAGCTGCCTTGATAGCGGGTGGGTGCTGAATGTTCCTAATTGACAAAATAAGATTAATGCTTATGAAGAAATATAAAATCTCATCCCTTCCCCAATATCGCGCCACACCCCTACCCCTTAATTCCCTGGTTGAACGTGATGGACATATGTCTTTTTTCGACCGTACTAACTATGTAACTATGTAACATAACATGGGGGGGGGGGGGTCTCCTGGCTGTTCACACAGGTGTGTCATTGCTGTACATTGACCATGCATTGCTTCTGTGGTATTGCAAAGGCAAAGACAAATGCTTCCAGCCATCCATTGCACTAATGGATTGGTCATCAGCTGGCTGTCTATGTCCCGCATCAATATAGACCAAAGTACAGAGGGTTAGGCTATGCTATTGTGCACCTACCTGATGCATCAGAAGGTGCGAGGCCCTTGCTAAATTCTGTGCACAGACTTTGAGATCTATACTTTAGACTGTATCTAAACCTGCTCCAACATGGACTGACATTCTGGCCTACTTTCAGCCGATGCGACTTGTCTGTCGCTGAACAGTCGCTTTTTATGTATTCAGCACCTATGTATAATGTTGTAAAAATGCTCTAGAAGCTAAAGTCGCAGAAATGTCACACATATTTGGCCTGCAACTTTCTGTGCGACAAATTCAGACAGGAAAAATCAGTATAAATCCTTAGAAAATTATCCCCCAGTGTCTCCATCTGCTGGCGGTATTGAATAAGCATTGCTGCACTGATGGGGTATGCATTAGACAAAAAAAAAGAAGAAAAAGAAGAATAATACGCCCAGAAAAGAGGCGAAAAGGAGAAAAACGTAAAAAAACGTGAAAAAAAAGTAAGAGGAAGAGAAGGGAAAAAAAGGTGGAAATGGGTTTAAAAGTGATTTCGGCGGAGAAATATATATATATATATATATATATATATATATATATACGCGCACACACACACATATATATAAACGTATTCTCCGTTGAGATATTGCAGCCGCTGCTGTGTCCAGGCCCAGGAGCCTTAGCACTGTGCTGTGATGTCACTCAATACCACTGACATCACTAGGTGTAAACAACATCTCTCCTTTGCTGTGTATGTGACTATGGAGCTGTTTGGTGATGTCGTCTATTATGGCCTTCATAGAAGCAACAGGAGATTGTTGCATCCATCTAGAACCCTCAGAACTACAGTGCTATGATGTCACTCACTTCCACAGGCCTTGCAGAGTGTAAACAACAACAACCCAGCTTTGTTGTGTATGTAACCATAGGGATTTGTGATGTCACCTAGAACCTTCACAGCAGCGACAGCTTTATGAGGAGCATCAGCACTGCTCTGCCTGAGCAGAACCATCACCGCCATAGGTTGTCAAATAACCCGGATTTAACCCACACAGGTAAGTCCAATGGGGTGCAGGCATGTCCTCTATGCTTACAGCTTCCCGTGGGTGTTGGTTTGATACCGTTTGGGGACAGCCAAGGAGGCATCTGCAGGCAACAAAGGTAGGTGTGTGCTTGTGTGTGTGTTTCCTATGCAGATCCTAAGCCCAGTGTCACATGCAAGTAGGAGGAGTAAGAAGGGTTCCTGGCAAATCCGGGTTATGGATTGCATTTAAAAAGGCCCCGTGGGAGTGCAATGGGCCCCTGTCTTGCTGCTTAGCAATAATGGTATGGGTTTAGGTTCTGCTGTGTGTACTGGTGGTTGACTGCCCCCCAGCCCAGAGTGTGCATGGAAAATTGTCTGGCAGCCTCCCTGACAGCAAGCAGTGATAGTGCCCATGAAGGGGACCTTGTTGGGCCCGCCCCTTTCACGGTTATCGCTTCTCGGCCTTTTGGCTAAGATCAAGTGTAGTATCTGTTCTTATCAGTTTAATATCTGATACGTCCCCTATCTGGGGACCATATATTAAATGGATTTTTGAGAACGGGGGCCGATTTCGAAGCTTGCTTCCGTCGCCCTATGCATTGACCCGATATGGCAGTATCTTCGGGTACAGTGCACCACCCCCTTACAGGGTTAAAAAGAAAGATTCCTACTTTCATTGCTACCTGCTTGCTGGCTAGCCAGCTAGCCAGCCCTGTGGGCCTTGCTGCTGCTGCAGCCAAAAAACAAAAGGTGGTGCTGCTGCTGCTTCTGCTGCTTCTGCTTCTGCTTGTGTCTGGCCCCTGTTGGAGCGTCCAGGCACAGGACTTCTGCTGCTGCTGACTAAATGGCCTCCTTAATTGGATCATTTGAGTAGCCAGCACACCTGTGCAGGTAGGGCATGACATGATAGGCAGCTGCCTTGATAGCGGGTGGGTGCTGAATGTTCCTAATTGACAAAATAAGATTAATGCTTATGAAGAAATATAAAATCTCATCCCTTCCCCAATATCGCGCCACACCCCTACCCCTTAATTCCCTGGTTGAACGTGATGGACATATGTCTTTTTTCGACCGTACTAACTATGTAACTATGTAACATAACATGGGGGGGGGGGGGTCTCCTGGCTGTTCACACAGGTGTGTCATTGCTGTACATTGACCATGCATTGCTTCTGTGGTATTGCAAAGGCAAAGACAAATGCTTCCAGCCATCCATTGCACTAATGGATTGGTCATCAGCTGGCTGTCTATGTCCCGCATCAATATAGACCAAAGTACAGAGGGTTAGGCTATGCTATTGTGCACCTACCTGATGCATCAGAAGGTGCGAGGCCCTTGCTAAATTCTGTGCACAGACTTTGAGATCTATACTTTAGACTGTATCTAAACCTGCTCCAACATGGACTGACATTCTGGCCTACTTTCAGCCGATGCGACTTGTCTGTCGCTGAACAGTCGCTTTTTATGTATTCAGCACCTATGTATAATGTTGTAAAAATGCTCTAGAAGCTAAAGTCGCAGAAATGTCACACATATTTGGCCTGCAACTTTCTGTGCGACAAATTCAGACAGGAAAAATCAGTATAAATCCTTAGAAAATTATCCCCCAGTGTCTCCATCTGCTGGCGGTATTGAATAAGCATTGCTGCACTGATGGGGTATGCATTAGACAAAAAAAAAGAAGAAAAAGAAGAATAATACGCCCAGAAAAGAGGCGAAAAGGAGAAAAACGTAAAAAAACGTGAAAAAAAAGTAAGAGGAAGAGAAGGGAAAAAAAGGTGGAAATGGGTTTAAAAGTGATTTCGGCGGAGAAATATATATATATATATATATATATATATATATATATATATATACGCGCACACACACACATATATATAAACGTATTCTCCGTTGAGATATTGCAGCCGCTGCTGTGTCCAGGCCCAGGAGCCTTAGCACTGTGCTGTGATGTCACTCAATACCACTGACATCACTAGGTGTAAACAACATCTCTCCTTTGCTGTGTATGTGACTATGGAGCTGTTTGGTGATGTCGTCTATTATGGCCTTCATAGAAGCAACAGGAGATTGTTGCATCCATCTAGAACCCTCAGAACTACAGTGCTATGATGTCACTCACTTCCACAGGCCTTGCAGAGTGTAAACAACAACAACCCAGCTTTGTTGTGTATGTAACCATAGGGATTTGTGATGTCACCTAGAACCTTCACAGCAGCGACAGCTTTATGAGGAGCATCAGCACAGCTCTGCCTGAGCAGAACCATCACCGCCATAGGTTGTCAAATAACCCGGATTTAACCCACACAGGTAAGTCCAATGGGGTGCAGGCATGTCCTCTATGCTTACAGCTTCCCGTGGGTGTTGGTTTGATACCGTTTGGGGACAGCCAAGGAGGCATCTGCAGGCAACAAAGGTAGGTGTGTGCTTGTGTGTGTGTTTCCTATGCAGATCCTAAGCCCAGTGTCACATGCAAGTAGGAGGAGTAAGAAGGGTTCCTGGCAAATCCGGGTTATGGATTGCATTTAAAAAGGCCCCGTGGGAGTGCAATGGGCCCCTGTCTTGCTGCTTAGCAATAATGGTATGGGTTTAGGTTCTGCTGTGTGTACTGGTGGTTGACTGCCCCCCAGCCCAGAGTGTGCATGGAAAATTGTCTGGCAGCCTCCCTGACAGCAAGCAGTGATAGTGCCCATGAAGGGGACCTTGTTGGGCCCGCCCCTTTCACGGTTATCGCTTCTCGGCCTTTTGGCTAAGATCAAGTGTAGTATCTGTTCTTATCAGTTTAATATCTGATACGTCCCCTATCTGGGGACCATATATTAAATGGATTTTTGAGAACGGGGGCCGATTTCGAAGCTTGCTTCCGTCGCCCTATGCATTGACCCGATATGGCAGTATCTTCGGGTACAGTGCACCACCCCCTTACAGGGTTAAAAAGAAAGATTCCTACTTTCATTGCTACCTGCTTGCTGGCTAGCCAGCTAGCCAGCCCTGTGGGCCTTGCTGCTGCTGCAGCCAAAAAACAAAAGGTGGTGCTGCTGCTGCTTCTGCTGCTTCTGCTTCTGCTTGTGTCTGGCCCCTGTTGGAGCGTCCAGGCACAGGACTTCTGCTGCTGCTGACTAAATGGCCTCCTTAATTGGATCATTTGAGTAGCCAGCACACCTGTGCAGGTAGGGCATGACATGATAGGCAGCTGCCTTGATAGCGGGTGGGTGCTGAATGTTCCTAATTGACAAAATAAGATTAATGCTTATGAAGAAATATAAAATCTCATCCCTTCCCCAATATCGCGCCACACCCCTACCCCTTAATTCCCTGGTTGAACGTGATGGACATATGTCTTTTTTCGACCGTACTAACTATGTAACTATGTAACATAACATGGGGGGGGGGGGGTCTCCTGGCTGTTCACACAGGTGTGTCATTGCTGTACATTGACCATGCATTGCTTCTGTGGTATTGCAAAGGCAAAGACAAATGCTTCCAGCCATCCATTGCACTAATGGATTGGTCATCAGCTGGCTGTCTATGTCCCGCATCAATATAGACCAAAGTACAGAGGGTTAGGCTATGCTATTGTGCACCTACCTGATGCATCAGAAGGTGCGAGGCCCTTGCTAAATTCTGTGCACAGACTTTGAGATCTATACTTTAGACTGTATCTAAACCTGCTCCAACATGGACTGACATTCTGGCCTACTTTCAGCCGATGCGACTTGTCTGTCGCTGAACAGTCGCTTTTTATGTATTCAGCACCTATGTATAATGTTGTAAAAATGCTCTAGAAGCTAAAGTCGCAGAAATGTCACACATATTTGGCCTGCAACTTTCTGTGCGACAAATTCAGACAGGAAAAATCAGTATAAATCCTTAGAAAATTATCCCCCAGTGTCTCCATCTGCTGGCGGTATTGAATAAGCATTGCTGCACTGATGGGGTATGCATTAGACAAAAAAAAAGAAGAAAAAGAAGAATAATACGCCCAGAAAAGAGGCGAAAAGGAGAAAAACGTAAAAAAACGTGAAAAAAAAGTAAGAGGAAGAGAAGGGAAAAAAAGGTGGAAATGGGTTTAAAAGTGATTTCGGCGGAGAAATATATATATATATATATATATATATATATATATATATATATATACGCGCACACACACACATATATATAAACGTATTCTCCGTTGAGATATTGCAGCCGCTGCTGTGTCCAGGCCCAGGAGCCTTAGCACTGTGCTGTGATGTCACTCAATACCACTGACATCACTAGGTGTAAACAACATCTCTCCTTTGCTGTGTATGTGACTATGGAGCTGTTTGGTGATGTCGTCTATTATGGCCTTCATAGAAGCAACAGGAGATTGTTGCATCCATCTAGAACCCTCAGAACTACAGTGCTATGATGTCACTCACTTCCACAGGCCTTGCAGAGTGTAAACAACAACAACCCAGCTTTGTTGTGTATGTAACCATAGGGATTTGTGATGTCACCTAGAACCTTCACAGCAGCGACAGCTTTATGAGGAGCATCAGCACTGCTCTGCCTGAGCAGAACCATCACCGCCATAGGTTGTCAAATAACCCGGATTTAACCCACACAGGTAAGTCCAATGGGGTGCAGGCATGTCCTCTATGCTTACAGCTTCCCGTGGGTGTTGGTTTGATACCGTTTGGGGACAGCCAAGGAGGCATCTGCAGGCAACAAAGGTAGGTGTGTGCTTGTGTGTGTGTTTCCTATGCAGATCCTAAGCCCAGTGTCACATGCAAGTAGGAGGAGTAAGAAGGGTTCCTGGCAAATCCGGGTTATGGATTGCATTTAAAAAGGCCCCGTGGGAGTGCAATGGGCCCCTGTCTTGCTGCTTAGCAATAATGGTATGGGTTTAGGTTCTGCTGTGTGTACTGGTGGTTGACTGCCCCCCAGCCCAGAGTGTGCATGGAAAATTGTCTGGCAGCCTCCCTGACAGCAAGCAGTGATAGTGCCCATGAAGGGGACCTTGTTGGGCCCGCCCCTTTCACGGTTATCGCTTCTCGGCCTTTTGGCTAAGATCAAGTGTAGTATCTGTTCTTATCAGTTTAATATCTGATACGTCCCCTATCTGGGGACCATATATTAAATGGATTTTTGAGAACGGGGGCCGATTTCGAAGCTTGCTTCCGTCGCCCTATGCATTGACCCGATATGGCAGTATCTTCGGGTACAGTGCACCACCCCCTTACAGGGTTAAAAAGAAAGATTCCTACTTTCATTGCTACCTGCTTGCTGGCTAGCCAGCTAGCCAGCCCTGTGGGCCTTGCTGCTGCTGCAGCCAAAAAACAAAAGGTGGTGCTGCTGCTGCTTCTGCTGCTTCTGCTTCTGCTTGTGTCTGGCCCCTGTTGGAGCGTCCAGGCACAGGACTTCTGCTGCTGCTGACTAAATGGCCTCCTTAATTGGATCATTTGAGTAGCCAGCACACCTGTGCAGGTAGGGCATGACATGATAGGCAGCTGCCTTGATAGCGGGTGGGTGCTGAATGTTCCTAATTGACAAAATAAGATTAATGCTTATGAAGAAATATAAAATCTCATCCCTTCCCCAATATCGCGCCACACCCCTACCCCTTAATTCCCTGGTTGAACGTGATGGACATATGTCTTTTTTCGACCGTACTAACTATGTAACTATGTAACATAACATGGGGGGGGGGGGTCTCCTGGCTGTTCACACAGGTGTGTCATTGCTGTACATTGACCATGCATTGCTTCTGTGGTATTGCAAAGGCAAAGACAAATGCTTCCAGCCATCCATTGCACTAATGGATTGGTCATCAGCTGGCTGTCTATGTCCCGCATCAATATAGACCAAAGTACAGAGGGTTAGGCTATGCTATTGTGCACCTACCTGATGCATCAGAAGGTGCGAGGCCCTTGCTAAATTCTGTGCACAGACTTTGAGATCTATACTTTAGACTGTATCTAAACCTGCTCCAACATGGACTGACATTCTGGCCTACTTTCAGCCGATGCGACTTGTCTGTCGCTGAACAGTCGCTTTTTATGTATTCAGCACCTATGTATAATGTTGTAAAAATGCTCTAGAAGCTAAAGTCGCAGAAATGTCACACATATTTGGCCTGCAACTTTCTGTGCGACAAATTCAGACAGGAAAAATCAGTATAAATCCTTAGAAAATTATCCCCCAGTGTCTCCATCTGCTGGCGGTATTGAATAAGCATTGCTGCACTGATGGGGTATGCATTAGACAAAAAAAAAGAAGAAAAAGAAGAATAATACGCCCAGAAAAGAGGCGAAAAGGAGAAAAACGTAAAAAAACGTGAAAAAAAAGTAAGAGGAAGAGAAGGGAAAAAAAGGTGGAAATGGGTTTAAAAGTGATTTCGGCGGAGAAATATATATATATATATATATATATATATATATATATATATATATACGCGCACACACACACATATATATAAACGTATTCTCCGTTGAGATATTGCAGCCGCTGCTGTGTCCAGGCCCAGGAGCCTTAGCACTGTGCTGTGATGTCACTCAATACCACTGACATCACTAGGTGTAAACAACATCTCTCCTTTGCTGTGTATGTGACTATGGAGCTGTTTGGTGATGTCGTCTATTATGGCCTTCATAGAAGCAACAGGAGATTGTTGCATCCATCTAGAACCCTCAGAACTACAGTGCTATGATGTCACTCACTTCCACAGGCCTTGCAGAGTGTAAACAACAACAACCCAGCTTTGTTGTGTATGTAACCATAGGGATTTGTGATGTCACCTAGAACCTTCACAGCAGCGACAGCTTTATGAGGAGCATCAGCACTGCTCTGCCTGAGCAGAACCATCACCGCCATAGGTTGTCAAATAACCCGGATTTAACCCACACAGGTAAGTCCAATGGGGTGCAGGCATGTCCTCTATGCTTACAGCTTCCCGTGGGTGTTGGTTTGATACCGTTTGGGGACAGCCAAGGAGGCATCTGCAGGCAACAAAGGTAGGTGTGTGCTTGTGTGTGTGTTTCCTATGCAGATCCTAAGCCCAGTGTCACATGCAAGTAGGAGGAGTAAGAAGGGTTCCTGGCAAATCCGGGTTATGGATTGCATTTAAAAAGGCCCCGTGGGAGTGCAATGGGCCCCTGTCTTGCTGCTTAGCAATAATGGTATGGGTTTAGGTTCTGCTGTGTGTACTGGTGGTTGACTGCCCCCCAGCCCAGAGTGTGCATGGAAAATTGTCTGGCAGCCTCCCTGACAGCAAGCAGTGATAGTGCCCATGAAGGGGACCTTGTTGGGCCCGCCCCTTTCACGGTTATCGCTTCTCGGCCTTTTGGCTAAGATCAAGTGTAGTATCTGTTCTTATCAGTTTAATATCTGATACGTCCCCTATCTGGGGACCATATATTAAATGGATTTTTGAGAACGGGGGCCGATTTCGAAGCTTGCTTCCGTCGCCCTATGCATTGACCCGATATGGCAGTATCTTCGGGTACAGTGCACCACCCCCTTACAGGGTTAAAAAGAAAGATTCCTACTTTCATTGCTACCTGCTTGCTGGCTAGCCAGCTAGCCAGCCCTGTGGGCCTTGCTGCTGCTGCAGCCAAAAAACAAAAGGTGGTGCTGCTGCTGCTTCTGCTGCTTCTGCTTCTGCTTGTGTCTGGCCCCTGTTGGAGCGTCCAGGCACAGGACTTCTGCTGCTGCTGACTAAATGGCCTCCTTAATTGGATCATTTGAGTAGCCAGCACACCTGTGCAGGTAGGGCATGACATGATAGGCAGCTGCCTTGATAGCGGGTGGGTGCTGAATGTTCCTAATTGACAAAATAAGATTAATGCTTATGAAGAAATATAAAATCTCATCCCTTCCCCAATATCGCGCCACACCCCTACCCCTTAATTCCCTGGTTGAACGTGATGGACATATGTCTTTTTTCGACCGTACTAACTATGTAACTATGTAACATAACATGGGGGGGGGGGGTCTCCTGGCTGTTCACACAGGTGTGTCATTGCTGTACATTGACCATGCATTGCTTCTGTGGTATTGCAAAGGCAAAGACAAATGCTTCCAGCCATCCATTGCACTAATGGATTGGTCATCAGCTGGCTGTCTATGTCCCGCATCAATATAGACCAAAGTACAGAGGGTTAGGCTATGCTATTGTGCACCTACCTGATGCATCAGAAGGTGCGAGGCCCTTGCTAAATTCTGTGCACAGACTTTGAGATCTATACTTTAGACTGTATCTAAACCTGCTCCAACATGGACTGACATTCTGGCCTACTTTCAGCCGATGCGACTTGTCTGTCGCTGAACAGTCGCTTTTTATGTATTCAGCACCTATGTATAATGTTGTAAAAATGCTCTAGAAGCTAAAGTCGCAGAAATGTCACACATATTTGGCCTGCAACTTTCTGTGCGACAAATTCAGACAGGAAAAATCAGTATAAATCCTTAGAAAATTATCCCCCAGTGTCTCCATCTGCTGGCGGTATTGAATAAGCATTGCTGCACTGATGGGGTATGCATTAGACAAAAAAAAAGAAGAAAAAGAAGAATAATACGCCCAGAAAAGAGGCGAAAAGGAGAAAAACGTAAAAAAACGTGAAAAAAAAGTAAGAGGAAGAGAAGGGAAAAAAAGGTGGAAATGGGTTTAAAAGTGATTTCGGCGGAGAAATATATATATATATATATATATATATATATATATATATATATATATACGCGCACACACACACATATATATAAACGTATTCTCCGTTGAGATATTGCAGCCGCTGCTGTGTCCAGGCCCAGGAGCCTTAGCACTGTGCTGTGATGTCACTCAATACCACTGACATCACTAGGTGTAAACAACATCTCTCCTTTGCTGTGTATGTGACTATGGAGCTGTTTGGTGATGTCGTCTATTATGGCCTTCATAGAAGCAACAGGAGATTGTTGCATCCATCTAGAACCCTCAGAACTACAGTGCTATGATGTCACTCACTTCCACAGGCCTTGCAGAGTGTAAACAACAACAACCCAGCTTTGTTGTGTATGTAACCATAGGGATTTGTGATGTCACCTAGAACCTTCACAGCAGCGACAGCTTTATGAGGAGCATCAGCACTGCTCTGCCTGAGCAGAACCATCACCGCCATAGGTTGTCAAATAACCCGGATTTAACCCACACAGGTAAGTCCAATGGGGTGCAGGCATGTCCTCTATGCTTACAGCTTCCCGTGGGTGTTGGTTTGATACCGTTTGGGGACAGCCAAGGAGGCATCTGCAGGCAACAAAGGTAGGTGTGTGCTTGTGTGTGTGTTTCCTATGCAGATCCTAAGCCCAGTGTCACATGCAAGTAGGAGGAGTAAGAAGGGTTCCTGGCAAATCCGGGTTATGGATTGCATTTAAAAAGGCCCCGTGGGAGTGCAATGGGCCCCTGTCTTGCTGCTTAGCAATAATGGTATGGGTTTAGGTTCTGCTGTGTGTACTGGTGGTTGACTGCCCCCCAGCCCAGAGTGTGCATGGAAAATTGTCTGGCAGCCTCCCTGACAGCAAGCAGTGATAGTGCCCATGAAGGGGACCTTGTTGGGCCCGCCCCTTTCACGGTTATCGCTTCTCGGCCTTTTGGCTAAGATCAAGTGTAGTATCTGTTCTTATCAGTTTAATATCTGATACGTCCCCTATCTGGGGACCATATATTAAATGGATTTTTGAGAACGGGGGCCGATTTCGAAGCTTGCTTCCGTCGCCCTATGCATTGACCCGATATGGCAGTATCTTCGGGTACAGTGCACCACCCCCTTACAGGGTTAAAAAGAAAGATTCCTACTTTCATTGCTACCTGCTTGCTGGCTAGCCAGCTAGCCAGCCCTGTGGGCCTTGCTGCTGCTGCAGCCAAAAAACAAAAGGTGGTGCTGCTGCTGCTTCTGCTGCTTCTGCTTCTGCTTGTGTCTGGCCCCTGTTGGAGCGTCCAGGCACAGGACTTCTGCTGCTGCTGACTAAATGGCCTCCTTAATTGGATCATTTGAGTAGCCAGCACACCTGTGCAGGTAGGGCATGACATGATAGGCAGCTGCCTTGATAGCGGGTGGGTGCTGAATGTTCCTAATTGACAAAATAAGATTAATGCTTATGAAGAAATATAAAATCTCATCCCTTCCCCAATATCGCGCCACACCCCTACCCCTTAATTCCCTGGTTGAACGTGATGGACATATGTCTTTTTTCGACCGTACTAACTATGTAACTATGTAACATAACATGGGGGGGGGGGGGTCTCCTGGCTGTTCACACAGGTGTGTCATTGCTGTACATTGACCATGCATTGCTTCTGTGGTATTGCAAAGGCAAAGACAAATGCTTCCAGCCATCCATTGCACTAATGGATTGGTCATCAGCTGGCTGTCTATGTCCCGCATCAATATAGACCAAAGTACAGAGGGTTAGGCTATGCTATTGTGCACCTACCTGATGCATCAGAAGGTGCGAGGCCCTTGCTAAATTCTGTGCACAGACTTTGAGATCTATACTTTAGACTGTATCTAAACCTGCTCCAACATGGACTGACATTCTGGCCTACTTTCAGCCGATGCGACTTGTCTGTCGCTGAACAGTCGCTTTTTATGTATTCAGCACCTATGTATAATGTTGTAAAAATGCTCTAGAAGCTAAAGTCGCAGAAATGTCACACATATTTGGCCTGCAACTTTCTGTGCGACAAATTCAGACAGGAAAAATCAGTATAAATCCTTAGAAAATTATCCCCCAGTGTCTCCATCTGCTGGCGGTATTGAATAAGCATTGCTGCACTGATGGGGTATGCATTAGACAAAAAAAAAGAAGAAAAAGAAGAATAATACGCCCAGAAAAGAGGCGAAAAGGAGAAAAACGTAAAAAAACGTGAAAAAAAAGTAAGAGGAAGAGAAGGGAAAAAAAGGTGGAAATGGGTTTAAAAGTGATTTCGGCGGAGAAATATATATATATATATATATATATATATATATATATATATATACGCGCACACACACACATATATATAAACGTATTCTCCGTTGAGATATTGCAGCCGCTGCTGTGTCCAGGCCCAGGAGCCTTAGCACTGTGCTGTGATGTCACTCAATACCACTGACATCACTAGGTGTAAACAACATCTCTCCTTTGCTGTGTATGTGACTATGGAGCTGTTTGGTGATGTCGTCTATTATGGCCTTCATAGAAGCAACAGGAGATTGTTGCATCCATCTAGAACCCTCAGAACTACAGTGCTATGATGTCACTCACTTCCACAGGCCTTGCAGAGTGTAAACAACAACAACCCAGCTTTGTTGTGTATGTAACCATAGGGATTTGTGATGTCACCTAGAACCTTCACAGCAGCGACAGCTTTATGAGGAGCATCAGCACTGCTCTGCCTGAGCAGAACCATCACCGCCATAGGTTGTCAAATAACCCGGATTTAACCCACACAGGTAAGTCCAATGGGGTGCAGGCATGTCCTCTATGCTTACAGCTTCCCGTGGGTGTTGGTTTGATACCGTTTGGGGACAGCCAAGGAGGCATCTGCAGGCAACAAAGGTAGGTGTGTGCTTGTGTGTGTGTTTCCTATGCAGATCCTAAGCCCAGTGTCACATGCAAGTAGGAGGAGTAAGAAGGGTTCCTGGCAAATCCGGGTTATGGATTGCATTTAAAAAGGCCCCGTGGGAGTGCAATGGGCCCCTGTCTTGCTGCTTAGCAATAATGGTATGGGTTTAGGTTCTGCTGTGTGTACTGGTGGTTGACTGCCCCCCAGCCCAGAGTGTGCATGGAAAATTGTCTGGCAGCCTCCCTGACAGCAAGCAGTGATAGTGCCCATGAAGGGGACCTTGTTGGGCCCGCCCCTTTCACGGTTATCGCTTCTCGGCCTTTTGGCTAAGATCAAGTGTAGTATCTGTTCTTATCAGTTTAATATCTGATACGTCCCCTATCTGGGGACCATATATTAAATGGATTTTTGAGAACGGGGGCCGATTTCGAAGCTTGCTTCCGTCGCCCTATGCATTGACCCGATATGGCAGTATCTTCGGGTACAGTGCACCACCCCCTTACAGGGTTAAAAAGAAAGATTCCTACTTTCATTGCTACCTGCTTGCTGGCTAGCCAGCTAGCCAGCCCTGTGGGCCTTGCTGCTGCTGCAGCCAAAAAACAAAAGGTGGTGCTGCTGCTGCTTCTGCTGCTTCTGCTTCTGCTTGTGTCTGGCCCCTGTTGGAGCGTCCAGGCACAGGACTTCTGCTGCTGCTGACTAAATGGCCTCCTTAATTGGATCATTTGAGTAGCCAGCACACCTGTGCAGGTAGGGCATGACATGATAGGCAGCTGCCTTGATAGCGGGTGGGTGCTGAATGTTCCTAATTGACAAAATAAGATTAATGCTTATGAAGAAATATAAAATCTCATCCCTTCCCCAATATCGCGCCACACCCCTACCCCTTAATTCCCTGGTTGAACGTGATGGACATATGTCTTTTTTCGACCGTACTAACTATGTAACTATGTAACATAACATGGGGGGGGGGGGGTCTCCTGGCTGTTCACACAGGTGTGTCATTGCTGTACATTGACCATGCATTGCTTCTGTGGTATTGCAAAGGCAAAGACAAATGCTTCCAGCCATCCATTGCACTAATGGATTGGTCATCAGCTGGCTGTCTATGTCCCGCATCAATATAGACCAAAGTACAGAGGGTTAGGCTATGCTATTGTGCACCTACCTGATGCATCAGAAGGTGCGAGGCCCTTGCTAAATTCTGTGCACAGACTTTGAGATCTATACTTTAGACTGTATCTAAACCTGCTCCAACATGGACTGACATTCTGGCCTACTTTCAGCCGATGCGACTTGTCTGTCGCTGAACAGTCGCTTTTTATGTATTCAGCACCTATGTATAATGTTGTAAAAATGCTCTAGAAGCTAAAGTCGCAGAAATGTCACACATATTTGGCCTGCAACTTTCTGTGCGACAAATTCAGACAGGAAAAATCAGTATAAATCCTTAGAAAATTATCCCCCAGTGTCTCCATCTGCTGGCGGTATTGAATAAGCATTGCTGCACTGATGGGGTATGCATTAGACAAAAAAAAAGAAGAAAAAGAAGAATAATACGCCCAGAAAAGAGGCGAAAAGGAGAAAAACGTAAAAAAACGTGAAAAAAAAGTAAGAGGAAGAGAAGGGAAAAAAAGGTGGAAATGGGTTTAAAAGTGATTTCGGCGGAGAAATATATATATATATATATATATATATATATATATATATATATATACGCGCACACACACACATATATATAAACGTATTCTCCGTTGAGATATTGCAGCCGCTGCTGTGTCCAGGCCCAGGAGCCTTAGCACTGTGCTGTGATGTCACTCAATACCACTGACATCACTAGGTGTAAACAACATCTCTCCTTTGCTGTGTATGTGACTATGGAGCTGTTTGGTGATGTCGTCTATTATGGCCTTCATAGAAGCAACAGGAGATTGTTGCATCCATCTAGAACCCTCAGAACTACAGTGCTATGATGTCACTCACTTCCACAGGCCTTGCAGAGTGTAAACAACAACAACCCAGCTTTGTTGTGTATGTAACCATAGGGATTTGTGATGTCACCTAGAACCTTCACAGCAGCGACAGCTTTATGAGGAGCATCAGCACTGCTCTGCCTGAGCAGAACCATCACCGCCATAGGTTGTCAAATAACCCGGATTTAACCCACACAGGTAAGTCCAATGGGGTGCAGGCATGTCCTCTATGCTTACAGCTTCCCGTGGGTGTTGGTTTGATACCGTTTGGGGACAGCCAAGGAGGCATCTGCAGGCAACAAAGGTAGGTGTGTGCTTGTGTGTGTGTTTCCTATGCAGATCCTAAGCCCAGTGTCACATGCAAGTAGGAGGAGTAAGAAGGGTTCCTGGCAAATCCGGGTTATGGATTGCATTTAAAAAGGCCCCGTGGGAGTGCAATGGGCCCCTGTCTTGCTGCTTAGCAATAATGGTATGGGTTTAGGTTCTGCTGTGTGTACTGGTGGTTGACTGCCCCCCAGCCCAGAGTGTGCATGGAAAATTGTCTGGCAGCCTCCCTGACAGCAAGCAGTGATAGTGCCCATGAAGGGGACCTTGTTGGGCCCGCCCCTTTCACGGTTATCGCTTCTCGGCCTTTTGGCTAAGATCAAGTGTAGTATCTGTTCTTATCAGTTTAATATCTGATACGTCCCCTATCTGGGGACCATATATTAAATGGATTTTTGAGAACGGGGGCCGATTTCGAAGCTTGCTTCCGTCGCCCTATGCATTGACCCGATATGGCAGTATCTTCGGGTACAGTGCACCACCCCCTTACAGGGTTAAAAAGAAAGATTCCTACTTTCATTGCTACCTGCTTGCTGGCTAGCCAGCTAGCCAGCCCTGTGGGCCTTGCTGCTGCTGCAGCCAAAAAACAAAAGGTGGTGCTGCTGCTGCTTCTGCTGCTTCTGCTTCTGCTTGTGTCTGGCCCCTGTTGGAGCGTCCAGGCACAGGACTTCTGCTGCTGCTGACTAAATGGCCTCCTTAATTGGATCATTTGAGTAGCCAGCACACCTGTGCAGGTAGGGCATGACATGATAGGCAGCTGCCTTGATAGCGGGTGGGTGCTGAATGTTCCTAATTGACAAAATAAGATTAATGCTTATGAAGAAATATAAAATCTCATCCCTTCCCCAATATCGCGCCACACCCCTACCCCTTAATTCCCTGGTTGAACGTGATGGACATATGTCTTTTTTCGACCGTACTAACTATGTAACTATGTAACATAACATGGGGGGGGGGGGTCTCCTGGCTGTTCACACAGGTGTGTCATTGCTGTACATTGACCATGCATTGCTTCTGTGGTATTGCAAAGGCAAAGACAAATGCTTCCAGCCATCCATTGCACTAATGGATTGGTCATCAGCTGGCTGTCTATGTCCCGCATCAATATAGACCAAAGTACAGAGGGTTAGGCTATGCTATTGTGCACCTACCTGATGCATCAGAAGGTGCGAGGCCCTTGCTAAATTCTGTGCACAGACTTTGAGATCTATACTTTAGACTGTATCTAAACCTGCTCCAACATGGACTGACATTCTGGCCTACTTTCAGCCGATGCGACTTGTCTGTCGCTGAACAGTCGCTTTTTATGTATTCAGCACCTATGTATAATGTTGTAAAAATGCTCTAGAAGCTAAAGTCGCAGAAATGTCACACATATTTGGCCTGCAACTTTCTGTGCGACAAATTCAGACAGGAAAAATCAGTATAAATCCTTAGAAAATTATCCCCCAGTGTCTCCATCTGCTGGCGGTATTGAATAAGCATTGCTGCACTGATGGGGTATGCATTAGACAAAAAAAAAGAAGAAAAAGAAGAATAATACGCCCAGAAAAGAGGCGAAAAGGAGAAAAACGTAAAAAAACGTGAAAAAAAAGTAAGAGGAAGAGAAGGGAAAAAAAGGTGGAAATGGGTTTAAAAGTGATTTCGGCGGAGAAATATATATATATATATATATATATATATATATATATATATATATATACGCGCACACACATATATATAAACGTATTCTCCGTTGAGATATTGCAGCCGCTGCTGTGTCCAGGCCCAGGAGCCTTAGCACTGTGCTGTGATGTCACTCAATACCACTGACATCACTAGGTGTAAACAACATCTCTCCTTTGCTGTGTATGTGACTATGGAGCTGTTTGGTGATGTCGTCTATTATGGCCTTCATAGAAGCAACAGGAGATTGTTGCATCCATCTAGAACCCTCAGAACTACAGTGCTATGATGTCACTCACTTCCACAGGCCTTGCAGAGTGTAAACAACAACAACCCAGCTTTGTTGTGTATGTAACCATAGGGATTTGTGATGTCACCTAGAACCTTCACAGCAGCGACAGCTTTATGAGGAGCATCAGCACTGCTCTGCCTGAGCAGAACCATCACCGCCATAGGTTGTCAAATAACCCGGATTTAACCCACACAGGTAAGTCCAATGGGGTGCAGGCATGTCCTCTATGCTTACAGCTTCCCGTGGGTGTTGGTTTGATACCGTTTGGGGACAGCCAAGGAGGCATCTGCAGGCAACAAAGGTAGGTGTGTGCTTGTGTGTGTGTTTCCTATGCAGATCCTAAGCCCAGTGTCACATGCAAGTAGGAGGAGTAAGAAGGGTTCCTGGCAAATCCGGGTTATGGATTGCATTTAAAAAGGCCCCGTGGGAGTGCAATGGGCCCCTGTCTTGCTGCTTAGCAATAATGGTATGGGTTTAGGTTCTGCTGTGTGTACTGGTGGTTGACTGCCCCCCAGCCCAGAGTGTGCATGGAAAATTGTCTGGCAGCCTCCCTGACAGCAAGCAGTGATAGTGCCCATGAAGGGGACCTTGTTGGGCCCGCCCCTTTCACGGTTATCGCTTCTCGGCCTTTTGGCTAAGATCAAGTGTAGTATCTGTTCTTATCAGTTTAATATCTGATACGTCCCCTATCTGGGGACCATATATTAAATGGATTTTTGAGAACGGGGGCCGATTTCGAAGCTTGCTTCCGTCGCCCTATGCATTGACCCGATATGGCAGTATCTTCGGGTACAGTGCACCACCCCCTTACAGGGTTAAAAAGAAAGATTCCTACTTTCATTGCTACCTGCTTGCTGGCTAGCCAGCTAGCCAGCCCTGTGGGGCCTTGCTGCTGCAGCCAAAAAACAAAAGGTGGTGCTGCTGCTGCTGCTTCTGCTGCTTCTGCTTGTGTCTGGCCGCTGTTGGAGCGTCCAGGCACAGGACTTCTGCTGCTGCTGACTAAATGGCCTCCTTAATTGGATCATTTGAGTAGCCAGCACACCTGTGCAGGTAGGGCATGACATGATAGGCAGCTGCCTTGATAGCGGGTGGGTGCTGAATGTTCCTAATTGACAAAATAAGATTAATGCTTATGAAGAAATATAAAATCTCATCCCTTCCCCAATATCGCGCCACACCCCTACCCCTTAATTCCCTGGTTGAACTTGATGGACATATGTCTTTTTTCGACCGTACTAACTATGTAACTATGTAACATAACATGGGGGGGGGGGGGGGGGGGGGGGGTCTCCTGGCTGTTCACACAGGTGTGTCATTGCTGTACATTGACCATGCATTGCTTCTGTGGTATTGCAAAGGCAAAGACAAATGCTTCCAGCCATCCATTGCACTAATGGATTGGTCATCAGCTGGCTGTCTATGTCCCGCATCAATATAGACCAAAGTACAGAGGGTTAGGCTATGCTATTGTGCACCTACCTGATGCATCAGAAGGTGCGAGGCCCTTGCTAAATTCTGTGCACAGACTTTGAGATCTATACTTTAGACTGTATCTAAACCTGCTCCAACATGGACTGACATTCTGGCCTACTTTCAGCCGATGCGACTTGTCTGTCGCTGAACAGTCGCTTTTTATGTATTCAGCACCTATGTATAATGTTGTAAAAATGCTCTAGAAGCTAAAGTCGCAGAAATGTCACACATATTTGGCCTGCAACTTTCTGTGCGACAAATTCAGACAGGAAAAATCAGTATAAATCCTTAGAAAATTATCCCCCAGTGTCTCCATCTGCTGGCGGTATTGAATAAGCATTGCTGCACTGATGGGGTATGCATTAGACGAAAAAAAAGAAGAAAAAGAAGAATAATACGCCCAGAAAAGAGGCGAAAAGGAGAAAAACGTAAAAAAACTTGAAAAAAAAGTAAGAGGAAGAGAAGGGAAAAAAAGGTGGAAATGGTTTAAAAGTGATTTCGGCGGAGAAATATATATATATATATATATATATATATATACGCGCACACACACACACATATATATAAACGTATTCTCCGTTGAGATATTGCAGCCGCTGCTGTGTCCAGGCCCAGGAGCCTTAGCACTGTGCTGTGATGTCACTCAATACCACTGACATCACTAGGTGTAAACAACATCTCTCCTTTGCTGTGTATGTGACTATGGAGCTGTTTGGTGATGTCGTCTATTATGGCCTTCATAGAAGCAACAGGAGATTGTTGCATCCATCTAGAACCCTCAGAACTACAGTGCTATGATGTCACTCACTTCCACAGGCCTTGCAGAGTGTAAACAACAACAACCCAGCTTTGTTGTGTATGTAACCATAGGGGATTTGTGATGTCACCTAGAACCTTCACAGCAGCGACAGCTTTATGAGGAGCATCAGCACTGCTCTGCCTGAGCAGAACCATCACCGCCATAGGTTGTCAAATAACCCGGATTTAACCCACACAGGTAAGTCCAATGGGGGTGCAGGCATGTCCTCTATGCTTACAGCTTCCCGTGGGTGTTGGTTTGATACGTTTGGGGACAGCCAAGGAGGCATCTGCAGGCAACAAAGGTAGGTGTGTGCTTGTGTGTGTGTTTCCTATGCAGATCCTAAGCCCAGTGTCACATGCAAGTAGGAGGAGTAAGAAGGGTTCCTGGCAAATCCGGGTTATGGATTGCATTTAAAAAGGCCCCGTGGGAGTGCAATGGGCCCCTGTCTTGCTGCTTAGCAATAATGGTATGGGTTTAGGTTCTGCTGTGTGTACTGGTGGTTGACTGCCCCCCAGCCCAGAGTGTGCATGGAAAATTGTCTGGCAGCCTCCCTGACAGCAAGCAGTGATAGTGCCCATGAAGGGGGACCTTGTTGGGCCCGCCCCTTTCACGGTTATCGCTTCTCGGCCTTTTGGCTAAGATCAAGTGTAGTATCTGTTCTTATCAGTTTAATATCTGATACGTCCCCTATCTGGGGACCATATATTAAATGGATTTTTGAGAACGGGGGCCGATTTCGAAGCTTGCTTTCCGTCGCCCTATGCATTGACCCGATATGGCAGTATCTTCGGGGTACAGTGCACCACCCCCTTACAGGGTTAAAAAGAAAGATTCCTACTTTCATTGCTACCTGCTTGCTGGCTAGCCAGCTAGCCAGCCCTGTGGGCCTTGCTGCTGCAGCCAAAAAACAAAAGGTGGTGCTGCTGCTGCTGCTTCTGCTGCTTCTGCTTGTGTCTGGCCGCTGTTGGAGCGTCCAGGCACAGGACTTCTGCTGCTGCTGACTAAATGGCCTCCTTAATTGGATCATTTGAGTAGCCAGCACACCTGTGCAGGTAGGGCATGACATGATAGGCAGCTGCCTTGATAGCGGGTGGGTGCTGAATGTTCCTAATTGACAAAATAAGATTAATGCTTATGAAGAAATATAAAATCTCATCCCTTCCCCAATATCGCGCCACACCCCTACCCCTTAATTCCCTGGTTGAACTTGATGGACATATGTCTTTTTTCGACCGTACTAACTATGTAACTATGTAACATAACATGGGGGGGGGGGGGGGGGGGGCTCCTGGCTGTTCACACAGGTGTGTCATTGCTGTACATTGACCATGCATTGCTTCTGTGGTATTGCAAAGGCAAAGACAAATGCTTCCAGCCATCCATTGCACTAATGGATTGGTCATCAGCTGGCTGTCTATGTCCCGCATCAATATAGACCAAAGTACAGAGGGTTAGGCTATGCTATTGTGCACCTACCTGATGCATCAGAAGGTGCGAGGCCCTTGCTAAATTCTGTGCACAGACTTTGAGATCTATACTTTAGACTGTATCTAAACCTGCTCCAACATGGACTGACATTCTGGCCTACTTTCAGCCGATGCGACTTGTCTGTCGCTGAACAGTCGCTTTTTATGTATTCAGCACCTATGTATAATGTTGTAAAAATGCTCTAGAAGCTAAAGTCGCAGAAATGTCACACATATTTGGCCTGCAACTTTCTGTGCGACAAATTCAGACAGGAAAAATCAGTATAAATCCTTAGAAAAGTATCCCCCAGTGTCTCCATCTGCTGGCGGTATTGAATAAGCATTGCTGCACTGATGGGGTATGCATTAGACGAAAAAAAAAGAGAAAAAGAAGAATAATACGCCCAGAAAAGAGGCGAAAAGGAGAAAAACGTAAAAAAACGTGAAAAAAAGTAAGAGGAAGAGAAGGGAAAAAAGGTGGAAATGGGTTTAAAAGTGATTTCGGCGGAGAAATATATATATATATATATATGTATATATATATATATATATATATACGCGCACACACACACATATATATAAACGTATTCTCCGTTGAGATATTGCAGCCGCTGCTGTGTCCAGGCCCAGGAGCCTTAGCACTGTGCTGTGATGTCACTCAATACCACTGACATCACTAGGTGTAAACAACATCTCTCCTTTGCTGTGTATGTGACTATGGAGCTGTTTGGTGATGTCGTCTATTATGGCCTTCATAGAAGCAACAGGAGATTGTTGCATCCATCTAGAACCCTCAGAACTACAGTGCTATGATGTCACTCACTTCCACAGGCCTTGCAGAGTGTAAACAACAACAACCCAGCTTTGTTGTGTATGTAACCATAGGGATTTGTGATGTCACCTAGAACCTTCACAGCAGCGACAGCTTTATGAGGAGCATCAGCACTGCTCTGCCTGAGCAGAACCATCACCGCCATAGGTTGTCAAATAACCCGGATTTAACCCACACAGGTAAGTCCAATGGGGTGCAGGCATGTCCTCTATGCTTACAGCTTCCCGTGGGTGTTGGTTTGATACCGTTTGGGGACAGCCAAGGAGGCATCTGCAGGCAACAAAGGTAGGTGTGTGCTTGTGTGTGTGTTTCCTATGCAGATCCTAAGCCCAGTGTCACATGCAAGTAGAAGGAGTAAGAAGGGTTCCTGGCAAATCCGGGTTATGGATTGCATTTAAAAAGGCCCCGTGGGAGTGCAATGGGCCCCTGTCTTGCTGCTTAGCAATAATGGTATGGGTTTAGGTTCTGCTGTGTGTACTGGTGGTTGACTGCCCCCCAGCCCAGAGTGTGCATGGAAAATTGTCTGGCAGCCTCCCTGACAGCAAGCAGTGATAGTGCCCATGAAGGGGACCTTGTTGGGCCCGCCCCTTTCACGGTTATCGCTTCTCGGCCTTTTGGCTAAGATCAAGTGTAGTATCTGTTCTTATCAGTTTAATATCTGATACGTCCCCTATCTGGGGACCATATATTAAATGGATTTTTGAGAACGGGGGCCGATTTCGAAGCTTGCTTCCGTCGCCCTATGCATTGACCCGATATGGCAGTATCTTCGGGTACAGTGCACCACCCCCTTACAGGGTTAAAAAGAAAGATTCCTACTTTCATTGCTACCTGCTTGCTGGCTAGCCAGCTAGCCAGCCCTGTGGGCCTTGCTGCTGCAGCCAAAAAACAAAAGGTGGTGCTGCTGCTGCTGCTTCTGCTGCTTCTGCTTGTGTCTGGCCGCTGTTGGAGCGTCCAGGCACAGGACTTCTGCTGCTGCTGACTAAATGGCCTCCTTAATTGGATCATTTGAGTAGCCAGCACACCTGTGCAGGTAGGGCATGACATGATAGGCAGCTGCCTTGATAGCGGGTGGGTGCTGAATGTTCCTAATTGACAAAATAAGATTAATGCTTATGAAGAAATATAAAATCTCATCCCTTCCCCAATATCGCGCCACACCCCTACCCCTTAATTCCCTGGTTGAACTTGATGGACATATGTCTTTTTTCGACCGTACTAACTATGTAACTATGTAACATAACATGGGGGGGGGGGGGTCTCCTGGCTGTTCACACAGGTGTGTCATTGCTGTACATTGACCATGCATTGCTTCTGTGGTATTGCAAAGGCAAAGACAAATGCTTCCAGCCATCCATTGCACTAATGGATTGGTCATCAGCTGGCTGTCTATGTCCCGCATCAATATAGACCAAAGTACAGAGGGTTAGGCTATGCTATTGTGCACCTACCTGATGCATCAGAAGGTGCGAGGCCCTTGCTAAATTCTGTGCACAGACTTTGAGATCTATACTTTAGACTGTATCTAAACCTGCTCCAACATGGACTGACATTCTGGCCTACTTTCAGCCGATGCGACTTGTCTGTCGCTGAACAGTCGCTTTTTATGTATTCAGCACCTATGTATAATGTTGTAAAAATGCTCTAGAAGCTAAAGTCGCAGAAATGTCACACATATTTGGCCTGCAACTTTCTGTGCGACAAATTCAGACAGGAAAAATCAGTATAAATCCTTAGAAAATTATCCCCCAGTGTCTCCATCTGCTGGCGGTATTGAATAAGCATTGCTGCACTGATGGGGTATGCATTAGACGAAAAAAAAGAAGAAAAAGAAGAATAATACGCCCAGAAAAGAGGCGAAAAGGAGAAAAACGTAAAAAAACGTGAAAAAAAAGTAAGAGGAAGAGAAGGGAAAAAAAGGTGGAAATGGGTTTAAAAGTGATTTCGGCGGAGAAATATATATATATATATATATATATATATATATATATATATATATATACGCGCACACACACACATATATATAAACGTATTCTCCGTTGAGATATTGCAGCCGCTGCTGTGTCCAGGCCCAGGAGCCTTAGCACTGTGCTGTGATGTCACTCAATACCACTGACATCACTAGGTGTAAACAACATCTCTCCTTTGCTGTGTATGTGACTATGGAGCTGTTTGGTGATGTCGTCTATTATGGCCTTCATAGAAGCAACAGGAGATTGTTGCATCCATCTAGAACCCTCAGAACTACAGTGCTATGATGTCACTCACTTCCACAGGCCTTGCAGAGTGTAAACAACAACAACCCAGCTTTGTTGTGTATGTAACCATAGGGATTTGTGATGTCACCTAGAACCTTCACAGCAGCGACAGCTTTATGAGGAGCATCAGCACTGCTCTGCCTGAGCAGAACCATCACCGCCATAGGTTGTCAAATAACCCGGATTTAACCCACACAGGTAAGTCCAATGGGGTGCAGGCATGTCCTCTATGCTTACAGCTTCCCGTGGGTGTTGGTTTGATACCGTTTGGGGACAGCCAAGGAGGCATCTGCAGGCAACAAAGGTAGGTGTGTGCTTGTGTGTGTGTTTCCTATGCAGATCCTAAGCCCAGTGTCACATGCAAGTAGGAGGAGTAAGAAGGGTTCCTGGCAAATCCGGGTTATGGATTGCATTTAAAAAGGCCCCGTGGGAGTGCAATGGGCCCCTGTCTTGCTGCTTAGCAATAATGGTATGGGTTTAGGTTCTGCTGTGTGTACTGGTGGTTGACTGCCCCCCAGCCCAGAGTGTGCATGGAAAATTGTCTGGCAGCCTCCCTGACAGCAAGCAGTGATAGTGCCCATGAAGGGGACCTTGTTGGGCCCGCCCCTTTCACGGTTATCGCTTCTCGGCCTTTTGGCTAAGATCAAGTGTAGTATCTGTTCTTATCAGTTTAATATCTGATACGTCCCCTATCTGGGGACCATATATTAAATGGATTTTTGAGAACGGGGGCCGATTTCGAAGCTTGCTTCCGTCGCCCTATGCATTGACCCGATATGGCAGTATCTTCGGGTACAGTGCACCACCCCCTTACAGGGTTAAAAAGAAAGATTCCTACTTTCATTGCTACCTGCTTGCTGGCTAGCCAGCTAGCCAGCCCTGTGGGCCTTGCTGCTGCAGCCAAAAAACAAAAGGTGGTGCTGCTGCTGCTGCTTCTGCTGCTTCTGCTTGTGTCTGGCCGCTGTTGGAGCGTCCAGGCACAGGACTTCTGCTGCTGCTGACTAAATGGCCTCCTTAATTGGATCATTTGAGTAGCCAGCACACCTGTGCAGGTAGGGCATGACATGATAGGCAGCTGCCTTGATAGCGGGTGGGTGCTGAATGTTCCTAATTGACAAAATAAGATTAATGCTTATGAAGAAATATAAAATCTCATCCCTTCCCCAATATCGCGCCACACCCCTACCCCTTAATTCCCTGGTTGAACTTGATGGACATATGTCTTTTTTCGACCGTACTAACTATGTAACTATGTAACATAACATGGGGGGGGGGGGGGGGGGGGGGTCTCCTGGCTGTTCACACAGGTGTGTCATTGCTGTACATTGACCATGCATTGCTTCTGTGGTATTGCAAAGGCAAAGACAAATGCTTCCAGCCATCCATTGCACTAATGGATTGGTCATCAGCTGGCTGTCTATGTCCCGCATCAATATAGACCAAAGTACAGAGGGTTAGGCTATGCTATTGTGCACCTACCTGATGCATCAGAAGGTGCGAGGCCCTTGCTAAATTCTGTGCACAGACTTTGAGATCTATACTTTAGACTGTATCTAAACCTGCTCCAACATGGACTGACATTCTGGCCTACTTTCAGCCGATGCGACTTGTCTGTCGCTGAACAGTCGCTTTTTATGTATTCAGCACCTATGTATAATGTTGTAAAAATTCTCTAGAAGCTAAAGTCGCAGAAATGTCACACATATTTGGCCTGCAACTTTCTGTGCGACAAATTCAGACAGGAAAAATCAGTATAAATCCTTAGAAAATTATCCCCCAGTGTCTCCATCTGCTGGCGGTATTGAATAAGCATTGCTGCACTGATGGGGTATGCATTAGACGAAAAAAAAGAAGAAAAAGAAGAATAATACGCCCAGAAAAGAGGCGAAAAGGAGAAAAACGTAAAAAAACTTGAAAAAAAAGTAAGAGGAAGAGAAGGGAAAAAAAGGTGGAAATGGGTTTAAAAGTGATTTCGGCGGAGAAATATATATATATATATATATATATATATATACGCGCACACACACACATATATATAAACGTATTCTCCGTTGAGATATTGCAGCCGCTGCTGTGTCCAGGCCCAGGAGCCTTAGCACTGTGCTGTGATGTCACTCAATACCACTGACATCACTAGGTGTAAACAACATCTCTCCTTTGCTGTGTATGTGACTATGGAGCTGTTTGGTGATGTCGTCTATTATGGCCTTCATAGAAGCAACAGGAGATTGTTGCATCCATCTAGAACCCTCAGAACTACAGTGCTATGATGTCACTCACTTCCACAGGCCTTGCAGAGTGTAAACAACAACAACCCAGCTTTGTTGTGTATGTAACCATAGGGATTTGTGATGTCACCTAGAACCTTCACAGCAGCGACAGCTTTATGAGGAGCATCAGCACTGCTCTGCCTGAGCAGAACCATCACCGCCATAGGTTGTCAAATAACCCGGATTTAACCCACACAGGTAAGTCCAATGGGGTGCAGGCATGTCCTCTATGCTTACAGCTTCCCGTGGGTGTTGGTTTGATACCGTTTGGGGACAGCCAAGGAGGCATCTGCAGGCAACAAAGGTAGGTGTGTGCTTGTGTGTGTGTTTCCTATGCAGATCCTAAGCCCAGTGTCACATGCAAGTAGGAGGAGTAAGAAGGGTTCCTGGCAAATCCGGGTTATGGATTGCATTTAAAAAGGCCCCGTGGGAGTGCAATGGGCCCCTGTCTTGCTGCTTAGCAATAATGGTATGGGTTTAGGTTCTGCTGTGTGTACTGGTGGTTGACTGCCCCCCAGCCCAGAGTGTGCATGGAAAATTGTCTGGCAGCCTCCCTGACAGCAAGCAGTGATAGTGCCCATGAAGGGGACCTTGTTGGGCCCGCCCCTTTCACGGTTATCGCTTCTCGGCCTTTTGGCTAAGATCAAGTGTAGTATCTGTTCTTATCAGTTTAATATCTGATACGTCCCCTATCTGGGGACCATATATTAAATGGATTTTTGAGAACGGGGGCCGATTTCGAAGCTTGCTTCCGTCGCCCTATGCATTGACCCGATATGGCAGTATCTTCGGGTACAGTGCACCACCCCCTTACAGGGTTAAAAAGAAAGATTCCTACTTTCATTGCTACCTGCTTGCTGGCTAGCCAGCTAGCCAGCCCTGTGGGCCTTGCTGCTGCAGCCAAAAAACAAAAGGTGGTGCTGCTGCTGCTGCTTCTGCTGCTTCTGCTTGTGTCTGGCCGCTGTTGGAGCGTCCAGGTACAGGACTTCTGCTGCTGCTGACTAAATGGCCTCCTTAATTGGATCATTTGAGTAGCCAGCACACCTGTGCAGGTAGGGCATGACATGATAGGCAGCTGCCTTGATAGCGGGTGGGTGCTGAATGTTCCTAATTGACAAAATAAGATTAATGCTTATGAAGAAATATAAAATCTCATCCCTTCCCCAATATCGCGCCACACCCCTACCCCTTAATTCCCTGGTTGAACTTGATGGACATATGTCTTTTTTCGACCGTACTAACTATGTAACTATGTAACATAACATGGGGGGGGGGGGGTCTCCTGGCTGTTCACACAGGTGTGTCATTGCTGTACATTGACCATGCATTGCTTCTGTGGTATTGCAAAGGCAAAGACAAATGCTTCCAGCCATCCATTGCACTAATGGATTGGTCATCAGCTGGCTGTCTATGTCCCGCATCAATATAGACCAAAGTACAGAGGGTTAGGCTATGCTATTGTGCACCTACCTGATGCATCAGAAGGTGCGAGGCCCTTGCTAAATTCTGTGCACAGACTTTGAGATCTATACTTTAGACTGTATCTAAACCTGCTCCAACATGGACTGACATTCTGGCCTACTTTCAGCCGATGCGACTTGTCTGTCGCTGAACAGTCGCTTTTTATGTATTCAGCACCTATGTATAATGTTGTAAAAATGCTCTAGAAGCTAAAGTCGCAGAAATGTCACACATATTTGGCCTGCAACTTTCTGTGCGACAAATTCAGACAGGAAAAATCAGTATAAATCCTTAGAAAATTATCCCCCAGTGTCTCCATCTGCTGGCGGTATTGAATAAGCATTGCTGCACTGATGGGGTATGCATTAGACGAAAAAAAAGAAGAAAAAGAAGAATAATACGCCCAGAAAAGAGGCGAAAAGGAGAAAAACGTAAAAAAACGTGAAAAAAAAGTAAGAGGAAGAGAAGGGAAAAAAAGGTGGAAATGGGTTTAAAAGTGATTTCGGCGGAGAATATATATATATATATATATATATATATATATATATATATATACGCGCACACACACACATATATATAAACGTATTCTCCGTTGAGATATTGCAGCCGCTGCTGTGTCCAGGCCCAGGTGCCTTAGCACTGTGCTGTGATGTCACTCAATACCACTGACATCACTAGGTGTAAACAACATCTCTCCTTTGCTGTGTATGTGACTATGGAGCTGTTTGGTGATGTCGTCTATTACGGCCTTCATAGAAGCAACAGGAGATTGTTGCATCCATCTAGAACCCTCAGAACTACAGTGCTATGATGTCACTCACTTCCACAGGCCTTGCAGAGTGTAAACAACAACAACCCAGCTTTGTTGTGTATGTAACCATAGGGATTTGTGATGTCACCTAGAACCTTCACAGCAGCGACAGCTTTATGAGGAGCATCAGCACTGCTCTGCCTGAGCAGAACCATCACCGCCATAGGTTGTCAAATAACCCGGATTTAACCCACACAGGTAAGTCCAATGGGGTGCAGGCATGTCCTCTATGCTTACAGCTTCCCGTGGGTGTTGGTTTGATACCGTTTGGGGACAGCCAAGGAGGCATCTGCAGGCAACAAAGGTAGGTGTGTGCTTGTGTGTGTGTTTCCTATGCAGATCCTAAGCCCAGTGTCACATGCAAGTAGGAGGAGTAAGAAGGGTTCCTGGCAAATCCGGGTTATGGATTGCATTTAAAAAGGCCCCGTGGGAGTGCAATGGGCCCCTGTCTTGCTGCTTAGCAATAATGGTATGGGTTTAGGTTCTGCTGTGTGTACTGGTGGTTGACTGCCCCCCAGCCCAGAGTGTGCATGGAAAATTGTCTGGCAGCCTCCCTGACAGCAAGCAGTGATAGTGCCCATGAAGGGGACCTTGTTGGGCCCGCCCCTTTCACGGTTATCGCTTCTCGGCCTTTTGGCTAAGATCAAGTGTAGTATCTGTTCTTATCAGTTTAATATCTGATACGTTCCCTATCTGGGGACCATATATTAAATGGATTTTTGAGAACGGGGGCCGATTTCGAAGCTTGCTTCCGTCGCCCTATGCATTGACCCGAATATGGCAGTATCTTCGGGTACAGTGCACCACCCCCTTACAGGGTTAAAAAGAAAGATTCCTACTTTCATTGCTACCTGCTTGCTGGCTAGCCAGCTAGCCAGCCCTGTGGGCCTTGCTGCTGCAGCCAAAAAACAAAAGGTGGTGCTGCTGCTGCTGCTTCTGCTGCTTCTGCTTGTGTCTGGCCGCTGTTGGAGCGTCCAGGCACAGGACTTCTGCTGCTGCTGACTAAATGGCCTCCTTAATTGGATCATTTGAGTAGCCAGCACACCTGTGCAGGTAGGGCATGACATGATAGGCAGCTGCCTTGATAGCGGGTGGGTGCTGAATGTTCCTAATTGACAAAATAAGATTAATGCTTATGAAGAAATATAAAATCTCATCCCTTCCCCAATATCGCGCCACACCCCTACCCCTTAATTCCCTGGTTGAACTTGATGGACATATGTCTTTTTTCGACCGTACTAACTATGTAACTATGTAACATAACATGGGGGGGGGGGGGGGGGGTCTCCTGGCTGTTCACACAGGTGTGTCATGGCTGTACATTGACCATGCATTGCTTCTGTGGTATTGCAAAGGCAAAGACAAATGCTTCCAGCCATCCATTGCACTAATGGATTGGTCATCAGCTGGCTGTCTATGTCCCGCATCAATATAGACCAAAGTACAGAGGGTTAGGCTATGCTATTGTGCACCTACCTGATGCATCAGAAGGTGCGAGGCCCTTGCTAAATTCTGTGCACAGACTTTGAGATCTATACTTTAGACTGTATCTAAACCTGCTCCAACATGGACTGACATTCTGGCCTACTTTCAGCCGATGCGACTTGTCTGTCGCTGAACAGTCGCTTTTTATGTATTCAGCACCTATGTATAATGTTGTAAAAATGCTCTAGAAGCTAAAGTCGCAGAAATGTCACACATATTTGGCCTGCAACTTTCTGTGCGACAAATTCAGACAGGAAAAATCAGTATAAATCCTTAGAAAATTATCCCCCAGTGTCTCCATCTGCTGGCGGTATTGAATAAGCATTGCTGCACTGATGGGGTATGCATTAGACGAAAAAAAAGAAGAAAAAGAAGAATAATACGCCCAGAAAAGAGGCGAAAAGGAGAAAAACGTAAAAAAACGTGAAAAAAAAGTAAGAGGAAGAGAAGGGAAAAAAAGGTGGAAATGGGTTTAAAAGTGATTTCGGCGGAGAAATATATATATATATATATATATATATATATACGCGCACACACACACATATATATAAACGTATTCTCCGTTGAGATATTGCAGCCGCTGCTGTGTCCAGGCCCAGGAGCCTTAGCACTGTGCTGTGATGTCACTCAATACCACTGACATCACTAGGTGTAAACAACATCTCTCCTTTGCTGTGTATGTGACTATGGAGCTGTTTGGTGATGTCGTCTATTATGGCCTTCATAGAAGCAACAGGAGATTGTTGCATCCATCTAGAACCCTCAGAACTACAGTGCTATGATGTCACTCACTTCCACAGGCCTTGCAGAGTGTAAACAACAACAACCCAGCTTTGTTGTGTATGTAACCATAGGGATTTGTGATGTCACCTAGAACCTTCACAGCAGCGACAGCTTTATGAGGAGCATCAGCACTGCTCTGCCTGAGCAGAACCATCACCGCCATAGGTTGTCAAATAACCCGGATTTAACCCACACAGGTAAGTCCAATGGGGTGCAGGCATGTCCTCTATGCTTACAGCTTCCCGTGGGTGTTGGTTTGATACCGTTTGGGGACAGCCAAGGAGGCATCTGCAGGCAACAAAGGTAGGTGTGTGCTTGTGTGTGTGTTTCCTATGCAGATCCTAAGCCCAGTGTCACATGCAAGTAGGAGGAGTAAGAAGGGTTCCTGGCAAATCCGGGTTATGGATTGCATTTAAAAAGGCCCCGTGGGAGTGCAATGGGCCCCTGTCTTGCTGCTTAGCAATAATGGTATGGGTTTAGGTTCTGCTGTGTGTACTGGTGGTTGACTGCCCCCCAGCCCAGAGTGTGCATGGAAAATTGTCTGGCAGCCTCCCTGACAGCAAGCAGTGATAGTGCCCATGAAGGGGACCTTGTTGGGCCCGCCCCTTTCACGGTTATCGCTTCTCGGCCTTTTGG
The DNA here is from genome assembly GCF_029499605.1 of Hyla sarda. Classification (NCBI taxonomy): domain Eukaryota; kingdom Metazoa; phylum Chordata; class Amphibia; order Anura; family Hylidae; genus Hyla; species Hyla sarda. The sequence goes on from NW_026610646.1 coordinate 54,930, forward strand.
CTAAGATCAAGTGTAGTATCTGTTCTTATCAGTTTAATATCTGATACGTCCCCTATCTGGGGACCATATATTAAATGGATTTTTGAGAACGGGGGCCGATTTCGAAGCTTGCTTCCGTCGCCCTATGCATTGACCCGATATGGCAGTATCTTCGGGTACAGTGCACCACCCCCTTACAGGGTTAAAAAGAAAGATTCCTACTTTCATTGCTACCTGCTTGCTGGCTAGCCAGCTAGCCAGCCCTGTGGGCCTTGCTGCTGCAGCCAAAAAACAAAAGGTGGTGCTGCTGCTGCTGCTTCTGCTGCTTCTGCTTGTGTCTGGCCGCTGTTGGAGCGTCCAGGCACAGGACTTCTGCTGCTGCTGACTAAATGGCCTCCTTAATTGGATCATTTGAGTAGCCAGCACACCTGTGCAGGTAGGGCATGACATGATAGGCAGCTGCCTTGATAGCGGGTGGGTGCTGAATGTTCCTAATTGACAAAATAAGATTAATGCTTATGAAGAAATATAAAATCTCATCCCTTCCCCAATATCGCGCCACACCCCTACCCCTTAATTCCCTGGTTGAACTTGATGGACATATGTCTTTTTTCGACCGTACTAACTATGTAACTATGTAACATAACATGGGGGGGGGGGGGGGGGGGGTCTCCTGGCTGTTCACACAGGTGTGTCATTGCTGTACATTGACCATGCATTGCTTCTGTGGTATTGCAAAGGCAAAGACAAATGCTTCCAGCCATCCATTGCACTAATGGATTGGTCATCAGCTGGCTGTCTATGTCCCGCATCAATATAGACCAAAGTACAGAGGGTTAGGCTATGCTATTGTGCACCTACCTGATGCATCAGAAGGTGCGAGGCCCTTGCTAAATTCTGTGCACAGACTTTGAGATCTATACTTTAGACTGTATCTAAACCTGCTCCAACATGGACTGACATTCTGGCCTACTTTCAGCCGATGCGACTTGTCTGTCGCTGAACAGTCGCTTTTTATGTATTCAGCACCTATGTATAATGTTGTAAAAATTCTCTAGAAGCTAAAGTCGCAGAAATGTCACACATATTTGGCCTGCAACTTTCTGTGCGACAAATTCAGACAGGAAAAATCAGTATAAATCCTTAGAAAATTATCCCCCAGTGTCTCCATCTGCTGGCGGTATTGAATAAGCATTGCTGCACTGATGGGGTATGCATTAGACGAAAAAAAAGAAGAAAAAGAAGAATAATACGCCCAGAAAAGAGGCGAAAAGGAGAAAAACGTAAAAAAACGTGAAAAAAAAGTAAGAGGAAGAGAAGGGAAAAAAAGGTGGAAATGGGTTTAAAAGTGATTTCGGCGGAGAAATATATATATATATATATATATATATATATATATATATATATATACGCGCACACACACACATATATATAAACGTATTCTCCGTTGAGATATTGCAGCCGCTGCTGTGTCCAGGCCCAGGAGCCTTAGCACTGTGCTGTGATGTCACTCAATACCACTGACATCACTAGGTGTAAACAACATCTCTCCTTTGCTGTGTATGTGACTATGGAGCTGTTTGGTGATGTCGTCTATTATGGCCTTCATAGAAGCAACAGGAGATTGTTGCATCCATCTAGAACCCTCAGAACTACAGTGCTATGATGTCACTCACTTCCACAGGCCTTGCAGAGTGTAAACAACAACAACCCAGCTTTGTTGTGTATGTAACCATAGGGATTTGTGATGTCACCTAGAACCTTCACAGCAGCGACAGCTTTATGAGGAGCATCAGCACTGCTCTGCCTGAGCAGAACCATCACCGCCATAGGTTGTCAAATAACCCGGATTTAACCCACACAGGTAAGTCCAATGGGGTGCAGGCATGTCCTCTATGCTTACAGCTTCCCGTGGGTGTTGGTTTGATACCGTTTGGGGACAGCCAAGGAGGCATCTGCAGGCAACAAAGGTAGGTGTGTGCTTGTGTGTGTGTTTCCTATGCAGATCCTAAGCCCAGTGTCACATGCAAGTAGGAGGAGTAAGAAGGGTTCCTGGCAAATCCGGGTTATGGATTGCATTTAAAAAGGCCCCGTGGGAGTGCAATGGGCCCCTGTCTTGCTGCTTAGCAATAATGGTATGGGTTTAGGTTCTGCTGTGTGTACTGGTGGTTGACTGCCCCCCAGCCCAGAGTGTGCATGGAAAATTGTCTGGCAGCCTCCCTGACAGCAAGCAGTGATAGTGCCCATGAAGGGGACCTTGTTGGGCCCGCCCCTTTCACGGTTATCGCTTCTCGGCCTTTTGGCTAAGATCAAGTGTAGTATCTGTTCTTATCAGTTTAATATCTGATACGTCCCCTATCTGGGGACCATATATTAAATGGATTTTTGAGAACGGGGGCCGATTTCGAAGCTTGCTTCCGTCGCCCTATGCATTGACCCGATATGGCAGTATCTTCGGGTACAGTGCACCACCCCCTTACAGGGTTAAAAAGAAAGATTCCTACTTTCATTGCTACCTGCTTGCTGGCTAGCCAGCTAGCCAGCCCTGTGGGCCTTGCTGCTGCAGCCAAAAAACAAAAGGTGGTGCTGCTGCTGCTGCTTCTGCTGCTTCTGCTTGTGTCTGGCCGCTGTTGGAGCGTCCAGGCACAGGACTTCTGCTGCTGCTGACTAAATGGCCTCCTTAATTGGATCATTTGAGTAGCCAGCACACCTGTGCAGGTAGGGCATGACATGATAGGCAGCTGCCTTGATAGCGGGTGGGTGCTGAATGTTCCTAATTGACAAAATAAGATTAATGCTTATGAAGAAATATAAAATCTCATCCCTTCCCCAATATCGCGCCACACCCCTACCCCTTAATTCCCTGGTTGAACTTGATGGACATATGTCTTTTTTCGACCGTACTAACTATGTAACTATGTAACATAACATGGGGGGGGGGGGGTCTCCTGGCTGTTCACACAGGTGTGTCATTGCTGTACATTGACCATGCATTGCTTCTGTGGTATTGCAAAGGCAAAGACAAATGCTTCCAGCCATCCATTGCACTAATGGATTGGTCATCAGCTGGCTGTCTATGTCCCGCATCAATATAGACCAAAGTACAGAGGGTTAGGCTATGCTATTGTGCACCTACCTGATGCATCAGAAGGTGCGAGGCCCTTGCTAAATTCTGTGCACAGACTTTGAGATCTATACTTTAGACTGTATCTAAACCTGCTCCAACATGGACTGACATTCTGGCCTACTTTCAGCCGATGCGACTTGTCTGTCGCTGAACAGTCGCTTTTTATGTATTCAGCACCTATGTATAATGTTGTAAAAATGCTCTAGAAGCTAAAGTCGCAGAAATGTCACACATATTTGGCCTGCAACTTTCTGTGCGACAAATTCAGACAGGAAAAATCAGTATAAATCCTTAGAAAATTATCCCCCAGTGTCTCCATCTGCTGGCGGTATTGAATAAGCATTGCTGCACTGATGGGGTATGCATTAGACGAAAAAAAAGAAGAAAAAGAAGAATAATACGCCCAGAAAAGAGGCGAAAAGGAGAAAAACGTAAAAAAACGTGAAAAAAAAGTAAGAGGAAGAGAAGGGAAAAAAAGGTGGAAATGGGTTTAAAAGTGATTTCGGCGGAGAAATATATATATATATATATATATATATATATATATACGCGCACACACACACATATATATAAACGTATTCTCCGTTGAGATATTGCAGCCGCTGCTGTGTCCAGGCCCAGGAGCCTTAGCACTGTGCTGTGATGTCACTCAATACCACTGACATCACTAGGTGTAAACAACATCTCTCCTTTGCTGTGTATGTGACTATGGAGCTGTTTGGTGATGTCGTCTATTATGGCCTTCATAGAAGCAACAGGAGATTGTTGCATCCATCTAGAACCCTCAGAACTACAGTGCTATGATGTCACTCACTTCCACAGGCCTTGCAGAGTGTAAACAACAACAACCCAGCTTTGTTGTGTATGTAACCATAGGGATTTGTGATGTCACCTAGAACCTTCACAGCAGCGACAGCTTTATGAGGAGCATCAGCACTGCTCTGCCTGAGCAGAACCATCACCGCCATAGGTTGTCAAATAACCCGGATTTAACCCACACAGGTAAGTCCAATGGGGTGCAGGCATGTCCTCTATGCTTACAGCTTCCCGTGGGTGTTGGTTTGATACCGTTTGGGGACAGCCAAGGAGGCATCTGCAGGCAACAAAGGTAGGTGTGTGCTTGTGTGTGTGTTTCCTATGCAGATCCTAAGCCCAGTGTCACATGCAAGTAGGAGGAGTAAGAAGGGTTCCTGGCAAATCCGGGTTATGGATTGCATTTAAAAAGGCCCCGTGGGAGTGCAATGGGCCCCTGTCTTGCTGCTTAGCAATAATGGTATGGGTTTAGGTTCTGCTGTGTGTACTGGTGGTTGACTGCCCCCCAGCCCAGAGTGTGCATGGAAAATTGTCTGGCAGCCTCCCTGACAGCAAGCAGTGATAGTGCCCATGAAGGGGACCTTGTTGGGCCCGCCCCTTTCACGGTTATCGCTTCTCGGCCTTTTGGCTAAGATCAAGTGTAGTATCTGTTCTTATCAGTTTAATATCTGATACGTCCCCTATCTGGGGACCATATATTAAATGGATTTTTGAGAACGGGGGCCGATTTCGAAGTTTGCTTCCGTCGCCCTATGCATTGACCCGATATGGCAGTATCTTCGGGTACAGTGCACCACCCCCTTACAGGGTTAAAAAGAAAGATTCCTACTTTCATTGCTACCTGCTTGCTGGCTAGCCAGCTAGCCAGCCCTGTGGGCCTTGCTGCTGCAGCCAAAAAACAAAAGGTGGTGCTGCTGCTGCTGCTTCTGCTGCTTCTGCTTGTGTCTGGCCGCTGTTGGAGCGTCCAGGCACAGGACTTCTGCTGCTGCTGACTAAATGGCCTCCTTAATTGGATCATTTGAGTAGCCAGCACACCTGTGCAGGTAGGGCATGACATGATAGGCAGCTGCCTTGATAGCGGGTGGGTGCTGAATGTTCCTAATTGACAAAATAAGATTAATGCTTATGAAGAAATATAAAATCTCATCCCTTCCCCAATATCGCGCCACACCCCTACCCCTTAATTCCCTGGTTGAACTTGATGGACATATGTCTTTTTTCGACCGTACTAACTATGTAACTATGTAACATAACATGGGGGGGGGGGGGGGGTCTCCTGGCTGTTCACACAGGTGTGTCATTGCTGTACATTGACCATGCATTGCTTCTGTGGTATTGCAAAGGCAAAGACAAATGCTTCCAGCCATCCATTGCACTAATGGATTGGTCATCAGCTGGCTGTCTATGTCCCGCATCAATATAGACCAAAGTACAGAGGGTTAGGCTATGCTATTGTGCACCTACCTGATGCATCAGAAGGTGCGAGGCCCTTGCTAAATTCTGTGCACAGACTTTGAGATCTTTACTTTAGACTGTATCTAAACCTGCTCCAACATGGACTGACATTCTGGCCTACTTTCAGCCGATGCGACTTGTCTGTCGCTGAACAGTCGCTTTTTATGTATTCAGCACCTATGTATAATGTTGTAAAAATGCTCTAGAAGCTAAAGTCGCAGAAATGTCACACATATTTGGCCTGCAACTTTCTGTGCGACAAATTCAGACAGGAAAAATCAGTATAAATCCTTAGAAAATTATCCCCCAGTGTCTCCATCTGCTGGCGGTATTGAATAAGCATTGCTGCACTGATGGGGTATGCATTAGACGAAAAAAAAGAAGAAAAAGAAGAATAATACGCCCAGAAAAGAGGCGAAAAGGAGAAAAACGTAAAAAAACGTGAAAAAAAAGTAAGAGGAAGAGAAGGGAAAAAAAGGTGGAAATGGGTTTAAAAGTGATTTCGGCGGAGAAATATATATATATATATATATATATATATATATATATATATATATACGCGCACACACACACATATATATAAACGTATTCTCCGTTGAGATATTGCAGCCGCTGCTGTGTCCAGGCCCAGGAGCCTTAGCACTGTGCTGTGATGTCACTCAATACCACTGACATCACTAGGTGTAAACAACATCTCTCCTTTGCTGTGTATGTGACTATGGAGCTGTTTGGTGATGTCGTCTATTATGGCCTTCATAGAAGCAACAGGAGATTGTTGCATCCATCTAGAACCCTCAGAACTACAGTGCTATGATGTCACTCACTTCCACAGGCCTTGCAGAGTGTAAACAACAACAACCCAGCTTTGTTGTGTATGTAACCATAGGGATTTGTGATGTCACCTAGAACCTTCACAGCAGCGACAGCTTTATGAGGAGCATCAGCACTGCTCTGCCTGAGCAGAACCATCACCGCCATAGGTTGTCAAATAACCCGGATTTAACCCACACAGGTAAGTCCAATGGGGTGCAGGCATGTCCTCTATGCTTACAGCTTCCCGTGGGTGTTGGTTTGATACCGTTTGGGGACAGCCAAGGAGGCATCTGCAGGCAACAAAGGTAGGTGTGTGCTTGTGTGTGTGTTTCCTATGCAGATCCTAAGCCCAGTGTCACATGCAAGTAGGAGGAGTAAGAAGGGTTCCTGGCAAATCCGGGTTATGGATTGCATTTAAAAAGGCCCCGTGGGAGTGCAATGGGCCCCTGTCTTGCTGCTTAGCAATAATGGTATGGGTTTAGGTTCTGCTGTGTGTACTGGTGGTTGACTGCCCCCCAGCCCAGAGTGTGCATGGAAAATTGTCTGGCAGCCTCCCTGACAGCAAGCAGTGATAGTGCCCATGAAGGGGACCTTGTTGGGCCCGCCCCTTTCACGGTTATCGCTTCTCGGCCTTTTGGCTAAGATCAAGTGTAGTATCTATTCTTATCAGTTTAATATCTGATACGTCCCCTATCTGGGGACCATATATTAAATGGATTTTTGAGAACGGGGGCCGATTTCGAAGCTTGCTTCCGTCGCCCTATGCATTGACCCGATATGGCAGTATCTTCGGGTACAGTGCACCACCCCCTTACAGGGTTAAAAAGAAAGATTCCTACTTTCATTGCTACCTGCTTGCTGGCTAGCCAGCTAGCCAGCCCTGTGGGCCTTGCTGCTGCAGCCAAAAAACAAAAGGTGGTGCTGCTGCTGCTGCTTCTGCTGCTTCTGCTTGTGTCTGGCCGCTGTTGGAGCGTCCAGGCACAGGACTTCTGCTGCTGCTGACTAAATGGCCTCCTTAATTGGATCATTTGAGTAGCCAGCACACCTGTGCAGATAGGGCATGACATGATAGGCAGCTGCCTTGATAGCGGGTGGGTGCTGAATGTTCCTAATTGACAAAATAAGATTAATGCTTATGAAGAAATATAAAATCTCATCCCTTCCCCAATATCGCGCCACACCCCTACCCCTTAATTCCCTGGTTGAACTTGATGGACATATGTCTTTTTTCGACCGTACTAACTATGTAACTATGTAACATAACATGGGGGGGGGGGGTCTCCTGGCTGTTCACACAGGTGTGTCATTGCTGTACATTGACCATGCATTGCTTCTGTGGTATTGCAAAGGCAAAGACAAATGCTTCCAGCCATCCATTGCACTAATGGATTGGTCATCAGCTGGCTGTCTATGTCCCGCATCAATATAGACCAAAGTACAGAGGGTTAGGCTATGCTATTGTGCACCTACCTGATGCATCAGAAGGTGCGAGGCCCTTGCTAAATTCTGTGCACAGACTTTGAGATCTATACTTTAGACTGTATCTAAACCTGCTCCAACATGGACTGACATTCTGGCCTACTTTCAGCCGATGCGACTTGTCTGTCGCTGAACAGTCGCTTTTTATGTATTCAGCACCTATGTATAATGTTGTAAAAATGCTCTAGAAGCTAAAGTCGCAGAAATGTCACACATATTTGGCCTGCAACTTTCTGTGCGACAAATTCAGACAGGAAAAATCAGTATAAATCCTTAGAAAATTATCCCCCAGTGTCTCCATCTGCTGGCGGTATTGAATAAGCATTGCTGCACTGATGGGGTATGCATTAGACAAAAAAAAGAAGAAAAAGAAGAATAATACGCCCAGAAAAGAGGCGAAAAGGAGAAAAACGTAAAAAAACGTGAAAAAAAAGTAAGAGGAAGAGAAGGGAAAAAAAGGTGGAAATGGGTTTAAAAGTGATTTCGGCGGAGAAATATATATATATATATATATATATATATATATATATATATATATATACGCGCACACACACACATATATATAAACGTATTCTCCGTTGAGATATTGCAGCCGCTGCTGTGTCCAGGCCCAGGAGCCTTAGCACTGTGCTGTGATGTCACTCAATACCACTGACATCACTAGGTGTAAACAACATCTCTCCTTTGCTGTGTATGTGACTATGGAGCTGTTTGGTGATGTCGTCTATTATGGCCTTCATAGAAGCAACAGGAGATTGTTGCATCCATCTAGAACCCTCAGAACTACAGTGCTATGATGTCACTCACTTCCACAGGCCTTGCAGAGTGTAAACAACAACAACCCAGCTTTGTTGTGTATGTAACCATAGGGATTTGTGATGTCACCTAGAACCTTCACAGCAGCGACAGCTTTATGAGGAGCATCAGCACTGCTCTGCCTGAGCAGAACCATCACCGCCATAGGTTGTCAAATAACCCGGATTTAACCCACACAGGTAAGTCCAATGGGGTGCAGGCATGTCCTCTATGCTTACAGCTTCCCGTGGGTGTTGGTTTGATACCGTTTGGGGACAGCCAAGGAGGCATCTGCAGGCAACAAAGGTAGGTGTGTGCTTGTGTGTGTGTTTCCTATGCAGATCCTAAGCCCAGTGTCACATGCAAGTAGGAGGAGTAAGAAGGGTTCCTGGCAAATCCGGGTTATGGATTGCATTTAAAAAGGCCCCGTGGGAGTGCAATGGGCCCCTGTCTTGCTGCTTAGCAATAATGGTATGGGTTTAGGTTCTGCTGTGTGTACTGGTGGTTGACTGCCCCCCAGCCCAGAGTGTGCATGGAAAATTGTCTGGCAGCCTCCCTGACAGCAAGCAGTGATAGTGCCCATGAAGGGGACCTTGTTGGGCCCGCCCCTTTCACGGTTATCGCTTCTCGGCCTTTTGGCTAAGATCAAGTGTAGTATCTGTTCTTATCAGTTTAATATCTGATACGTCCCCTATCTGGGGACCATATATTAAATGGATTTTTGAGAACGGGGGCCGATTTCGAAGCTTGCTTCCGTCGCCCTATGCATTGACCCGATATGGCAGTATCTTCGGGTACAGTGCACCACCCCCTTACAGGGTTAAAAAGAAAGATTCCTACTTTCATTGCTACCTGCTTGCTGGCTAGCCAGCTAGCCAGCCCTGTGGGCCTTGCTGCTGCAGCCAAAAAACAAAAGGTGGTGCTGCTGCTGCTGCTTCTGCTGCTTCTGCTTGTGTCTGGCCGCTGTTGGAGCGTCCAGGCACAGGACTTCTGCTGCTGCTGACTAAATGGCCTCCTTAATTAAATCATTTGAGTAGCCAGCACACCTGTGCAGGTAGGGCATGACATGATAGGCAGCTGCCTTGATAGCGGGTGGGTGCTGAATGTTCCTAATTGACAAAATAAGATTAATGCTTATGAAGAAATATAAAATCTCATCCCTTCCCAATATCGCGCCACACCCCATACCCCTTAATTCCCTGGTTGAACTTGATGGACATATGTCTTTTTTCGACCGTACTAACTATGTAACTATGTAACATAACATGGGGGGGGGGGTCTCCTGGCTGTTCACACAGGTGTGTCATTGCTGTACATTGACCATGCATTGCTTCTGTGGTATTGCAAAGGCAAAGACAAATGCTTCCAGCCATCCATTGCACTAATGGATTGGTCATCAGCTGGCTGTCTATGTCCCGCCATCAATATAGACCAAAGTACAGAGGGTTAGGCTATGCTATTGTGCACCTACCTGATGCATCAGAAGGTGCGAGGCCCTTGCTAAATTCTGTGCACAGACTTTGAGATCTATACTTTAGACTGTATCTAAACCTGCTCCAACATGGACTGACATTCTGGCCTACTTTCAGCCGATGCGACTTGTCTGTCGCTGAACAGTCCGCTTTTTATGTATTCAGCACCTATGTATAATGTTGTAAAAATGCTCTAGAAGCTAAAGTCGCAGAAATGTCACACATATTTGGCCTGCAACTTTCTGTGCGACAAATTCAGACAGGAAAAATCAGTATAAATCCTTAGAAAATTATCCCCCAGTGTCTCCATCTGCTGGCGGTATTGAATAAGCATTGCTGCACTGATGGGGTATGCATTAGACAAAAAAAAGAAGAAAAAGAAGAATAATACGCCCAGAAAGAGGCGAAAAGGAGAAAAACGTAAAAAAACGTGAAAAAAAAGTAAGAGGAAGAGAAGGTAAAAAAAGGTGGAAATGGGTTTAAAAGTGATTTCGGCGGAGAAATATATATATACTATATATATATATATATATATATATATATATATATATATATATATACGCGCACACACACACATATATATAAACGTATTCTCCGTTGAGATATTGCAGCCGCTGCTGTGTCCAGGCCCAGGAGCCTTAGCACTGTGCTGTGATGTCACTCAATACCACTGACATCACTAGGTGTAAACAACATCTCTCCTTTGCTGTGTATGTGACTATGGAGCTGTTTGGTGATGTCGTCTATTATGGCCTTCATAGAGCAACAGGAGATTGTTGCATCCATCTAGAACCCTCAGAACTACAGTGCTATGATGTCACTCACTTCCACAGGCCTTGCAGAGTGTAAACAACAACAACCCAGCTTTGTGAGTATGTAACCATAGGGATTTGTGATGTCACCTAGAACCTTCACAGCAGCGACAGCTTTATGAGGAGCATCAGCACTGCTCTGCCTGAGCAGAACCATCACCGCCATAGGTTGTCAAATAACCCGGATTTAACCCACACAGGTAAGTCCAATGGGGTGCAGGCATGTTCCTCTATGCTTACAGCTTCCCGTGGGTGTTGGTTTGATACCGTTTGGGGACAGCCCAAGGAGGCATCTGCAGGCAACAAAGGTAGGTGTGTGCTTGTGTGTGTTGTTTCCTATGCAGATCCTAAGCCCAGTGTCACATGCAAGTAGGAGGAGTAAGAAGGGTTCCTGGCAAATCCGGGTTATGGATTTGCATTTAAAAAGGCCCCGTGGGAGTGCAATGGGCCCCTGTCTTGCTGCTTAGCAATAATGGTATGGGTTTAGGTTCTGCTGTGTGTACTGGTGGTTGACTGCCCCCCAGCCCAGAGTGTGCATGGAAAATTGTCTGGCAGCCTCCCTGACAGCAAGCAGTGATAGTGCCCATGAAGAGGGACCTTGTTGGGCCCGCCCCCTTTCACGGTTATCGCTTCTCGGCCTTTTGGCTAAGATCAAGTGTAGTATCTGTTCTTATCAGTTTAATATCTGATACGTCCCCTATCTGGGGACCATATATTAAATGGATTTTTGAGAACGGGGGCCGATTTCGAAGCTTGCTCCGTCGCCCTATGCATTGACCCGATATGGCAGTATCTTCGGGTACAGTGCACCACCCCCTTACAGGGTTAAAAAGAAAGATTTCCTTACTTTCATTGCTACCTGCTTGCTGGCTAGCCAGCTAGCCAGCCCTGTGGGCCTTGCTGCTGCAGCCAAAAAACAAAAGGTGGTGCTGCTGCTGCTGCTTCTGCTGCTTCTGCTTGTGTCTGGCCGCTGTTGGAGCGTCAGGCACAGGACTTCTGCTGCTGCTGACTAAATGGCCTCCTTAATTGGATCATTTGAGTAGCCAGCAACACTCGTGCAGGTAGGGCATGACATGATAGGCAGCTGCCTTGATAGCGGGTGGGTGCTGAATGTTCCTACATTGACAAAATAAGATTAATGCTTATGAAGAAATATAAAATCTCATCCCTTCCCCAATATCGCGCCACACCCCTACCCCTTAATTCCCTGGTTGAACTTGATGGACATATGTCTTTTTTCGACCGTACTAACTATGTAACTATGTAACATAACATGGGGGGGGGGGGGGGGGGGGGGGTCTCCTGGCTGTTCACCACAGGTGTGTCATTGCTGTACATTGACCATGCATTGTTTCTGTGGTATTGCAAAGGCAAAGACAAATGCTTCCAGCCATCCATTGCACTAATGGATTGGTCATCAGCTGGCTGTCTATGTCCCGCATCAATATAGACCAAAGTACAGAGGGTTAGGCTATGCTATTGTGCACCTACCTGATGCATCAGAAGGTGCGAGGCCCTTGCTAAATTCTTGTGCACAGACCTTTGAGATCTATACTTAGACAGTATCTAAACCTGCTCCAACATGGACTGACATTCTGGCCTACTTTCAGCCGATGCGACTTGTCTGTCGCTGAACAGTCGCTTTTTATGTATTCAGCACCTATGTATAATGTTGTAAAAATGCTCTAGAAGCTAAAGTCGCAGAAATGTCACACATATTTGGCCTGCAACTTTCTGTGCGACAAATTCAGACAGGAAAAATCAGTATAAATCCTTAGAAAATTATCCCCAGTGTCTCCATCTGCTGGCGGTATTGAATAAGCATTGCTGCACTGATGGGGTATGCATTAGACGAAAAAAAAGAAGAAAAAGAAGAATAATACGCCCAGAAAAGAGGCGAAAAGGAGAAAAACGTAAAAAAACGTGAAAAAAAAGTAAGAGGAAGAGAAGGGAAAAAAGGTGGAAATGGGTTTAAAAGTGATTTTGGGCGGAGAAATATATATATATATATATATATATATATATATATATATATATATATACGCGCACACACACACATATATATAAACGTATTCTCCGTTGAGATATTGCAGCCGCTGCTGTGTCCAGGCCCAGGAGCCTTAGCAACTGTGCTGTGATGTCACTCAATACCACTGACATCACTAGGTGTAAACAACATCTCTCCTTTGCTGTGTATGTGACTATGGAGCTGTTTGGTGATGTCGTCTATTATGGCCTTCATAGAAGCAACAGGAGATTGTTGCATCCATCTAGAACCCTCAGTAACTACAGTGCTATGATGTCACTCACTCCACAGGCCTTGCAGAGTGTAAACAACAACAACCCAGCTTTGTTGTGTATGTAACCATAGGGATTTGTGATGTCACCTAGAACCTTCACAGCAGCGACAGCTTTATGAGGAGCATCAGCACTGCTCTGCCTGAGCAGAACCATCACCGCCATAGGTTGTCAAATAACCCGGATTTAACCCACACAATGGGGTGCAGGCATGTCCTCTATGCTTACAGCTTCCCGTGGGTGTTGGTTTGATACCGTTTGGGGACAGCCAAGGAGGCATCTGCAGGCAACAAAGGTAGGTGTGTGCTTGTGTGTGTGTTTCCTATGCAGATCCTAAGCCCAGTGTCACATGCAAGTAGGAGGAGTAAGAAGGGTTCCTGGCAAATCCGGGTTATGGATTGCATTTAAAAAGGCCCCGTGGGAGTGCAATGGGCCCCTGTCTTGCTGCTTAGCAATAATGGTATGGGTTTAGGTTCTGCTGTGTGTACTGGTGGTTGACTGCCCCCCAGCCCAGAGTGTGCATGGAAAATTGTCTGGCAGCCTCCCTGACAGCAAGCAGTGATAGTGCCCATGAAGGGGACCTTGTTGGGCCCGCCCCTTTCACGGTTATCGCTTCTCGGCCTTTTGGCTAAGATCAAGTGTAGTATCTGTTCTTATCAGTTTAATATCTGATACGTCCCCTATCTGGGGACCATATATTAAATGGATTTTTGAGAACGGGGGCCGATTTCGAAGCTTGCTTCCGTCGCCCTATGCATTGACCCGATATGGCAGTATCTTCGGGTACAGTGCACCACCCCCTTACAGGGTTAAAAAGAAAGATTCCTACTTTCATTGCTACCTGCTTGCTGGCTAGCCAGCTAGCCAGCCCTGTGGGCCTTGCTGCTGCAGCCAAAAAACAAAAGGTGGTGCTGCTGCTTCTGCTTGTGTCTGGCCGCTGTTGGAGCGTCCAGGCACAGGACTTCTGCTGCTGCTGACTAAATGGCCTCCTTAATTGGATCATTTGAGTAGCCAGCACACCTGTGCAGGTAGGGCATGACATGATAGGCAGCTGCCTTGATAGCGGGTGGGTGCTGAATGTTCCTAATTGACAAAATAAGATTAATGCTTATGAAGAAATATAAAATCTCATCCCTTCCCCAATATCGCGCCACACCCCTACCCCTTAATTCCCTGGTTGAACTTGATGGACATATGTCTTTTTTCGACCGTACTAACTATGTAACTATGTAACATAACATGGGGGGGGGGGGGGGTGTCTCCTGGCTGTTCACACAGGTGTGTCATTGCTGTACATTGACCATGCATTGCTTCTGTGGTATTGCAAAGGCAAAGACAAATGCTTCCAGCCATCCATTGCACTAATGGATTGGTCATCAGCTGGCTGTCTATGTCCCGCATCAATATAGACCAAAGTACAGAGGGTTAGGCTATGCTATTGTGCACCTACCTGATGCATCAGAAGGTGCGAGGCCCTTGCTAAATTCTGTGCACAGACTTTGAGATCTATACTTTAGACTGTATCTAAACCTGCTCCAACATGGACTGACATTCTGGCCTACTTTCAGCCGATGCGACTTGTCTGTCGCTGAACAGTCGCTTTTTATGTATTCAGCACCTATGTATAATGTTGTAAAAATGCTCTAGAAGCTAAAGTCGCAGAAATGTCACACATATTTGGCCTGCAACTTTCTGTGCGACAAATTCAGACAGGAAAAATCAGTATAAATCCTTAGAAAATTATCCCCCAGTGTCTCCATCTGCTGGCGGTATTGAATAAGCATTGCTGCACTGATGGGGTATGCATTAGACGAAAAAAAAGAAGAAAAAGAAGAATAATACGCCCAGAAAAGAGGCGAAAAGGAGAAAAACGTAAAAAAACGTGAAAAAAAAGTAAGAGGAAGAGAAGGGAAAAAAAGGTGGAAATGGGTTTAAAAGTGATTTCGGCGGAGAAATATATATATATATATATATATATATATATATATATATACGCGCACACACACACATATATATAAACGTATTCTCCGTTGAGATATTGCAGCCGCTGCTGTGTCCAGGCCCAGGAGCCTTAGCACTGTGCTGTGATGTCACTCAATACCACTGACATCACTAGGTGTAAACAACATCTCTCCTTTGCTGTGTATGTGACTATGGAGCTGTTTGGTGATGTCGTCTATTACGGCCTTCATAGAAGCAACAGGAGATTGTTGCATCCATCTAGAACCCTCAGAACTACAGTGCTATGATGTCACTCACTTCCACAGGCCTTGCAGAGTGTAAACAACAACAACCCAGCTTTGTTGTGTATGTAACCATAGGGATTTGTGATGTCACCTAGAACCTTCACAGCAGCGACAGCTTTATGAGGAGCATCAGCACTGCTCTGCCTGAGCAGAACCATCACCGCCATAGGTTGTCAAATAACCCGGATTTAACCCACACAGGTAAGTCCAATGGGGTGCAGGCATGTCCTCTATGCTTACAGCTTCCCGTGGGTGTTGGTTTGATACCGTTTGGGGACAGCCAAGGAGGCATCTGCAGGCAACAAAGGTAGGTGTGTGCTTGTGTGTGTGTTTCCTATGCAGATCCTAAGCCCAGTGTCACATGCAAGTAGGAGGAGTAAGAAGGGTTCCTGGCAAATCCGGGTTATGGATTGCATTTAAAAAGGCCCCGTGGGAGTGCAATGGGCCCCTGTCTTGCTGCTTAGCAATAATGGTATGGGTTTAGGTTCTGCTGTGTGTACTGGTGGTTGACTGCCCCCCAGCCCAGAGTGTGCATGGAAAATTGTCTGGCAGCCTCCCTGACAGCAAGCAGTGATAGTGCCCATGAAGGGGACCTTGTTGGGCCCGCCCCTTTCACGGTTATCGCTTCTCGGCCTTTTGGCTAAGATCAAGTGTAGTATCTGTTCTTATCAGTTTAATATCTGATACGTCCCCTATCTGGGGACCATATATTAAATGGATTTTTGAGAACGGGGGCCGATTTCGAAGCTTGCTTCCGTCGCCCTATGCATTGACCCGATATGGCAGTATCTTCGGGTACAGTGCACCACCCCCTTACAGGGTTAAAAAGAAAGATTCCTACTTTCATTGCTACCTGCTTGCTGGCTAGCCAGCTAGCCAGCCCTGTGGGCCTTGCTGCTGCAGCCAAAAAACAAAAGGTGGTGCTGCTGCTGCTGCTTCTGCTGCTTCTGCTTGTGTCTGGCCGCTGTTGGAGCGTCCAGGCACAGGACTTCTGCTGCTGCTGACTAAATGGCCTCCTTAATTGGATCATTTGAGTAGCCAGCACACCTGTGCAGGTAGGGCATGACATGATAGGCAGCTGCCTTGATAGCGGGTGGGTGCTGAATGTTCCTAATTGACAAAATAAGATTAATGCTTATGAAGAAATATAAAATCTCATCCCTTCCCCAATATCGCGCCACACCCCTACCCCTTAATTCCCTGGTTGAACTTGATGGACATATGTCTTTTTTCGACCGTACTAACTATGTAACTATGTAACATAACATGGGGGGGGGTCTCCTGGCTGTTCACACAGGTGTGTCATTGCTGTACATTGACCATGCATTGCTTCTGTGGTATTGCAAAGGCAAAGACAAATGCTTCCAGCCATCCATTGCACTAATGGATTGGTCATCAGCTGGCTGTCTATGTCCCGCATCAATATAGACCAAAGTACAGAGGGTTAGGCTATGCTATTGTGCACCTACCTGATGCATCAGAAGGTGCGAGGCCCTTGCTAAATTCTGTGCACAGACTTTGAGATCTATACTTTAGACTGTATCTAAACCTGCTCCAACATGGACTGACATTCTGGCCTACTTTCAGCCGATGCGACTTGTCTGTCGCTGAACAGTCGCTTTTTATGTATTCAGCACCTATGTATAATGTTGTAAAAATGCTCTAGAAGCTAAAGTCGCAGAAATGTCACACATATTTGGCCTGCAACTTTCTGTGCGACAAATTCAGACAGGAAAAATCAGTATAAATCCTTAGAAAATTATCCCCCAGTGTCTCCATCTGCTGGCGGTATTGAATAAGCATTGCTGCACTGATGGGGTATGCATTAGACGAAAAAAAAGAAGAAAAAGAAGAATAATACGCCCAGAAAAGAGGCGAAAAGGAGAAAAACGTAAAAAAACGTGAAAAAAAAGTAAGAGGAAGAGAAGGGGAAAAAAAGGTGGAAATGGGTTTAAAAGTGATTTCGGCGGAGAAATATATATATATATATATATATATATATATATATATATATATACGCGCACACACACACATATATATAAACGTATTCTCCGTTGAGATATTGCAGCCGCTGCTGTGTCCAGGCCCAGGAGCCTTAGCACTGTGCTGTGATGTCACTCAATACCACTGACATCACTAGGTGTAAACAACATCTCTCCTTTGCTGTGTATGTGACTATGGAGCTGTTTGGTGATGTCGTCTATTACGGCCTTCATAGAAGCAACAGGAGATTGTTGCATCCATCTAGAACCCTCAGAACTACAGTGCTATGATGTCACTCACTTCCACAGGCCTTGCAGAGTGTAAACAACAACAACCCAGCTTTGTTGTGTATGTAACCATAGGGATTTGTGATGTCACCTAGAACCTTCACAGCAGCGACAGCTTTATGAGGAGCATCAGCACTGCTCTGCCTGAGCAGAACCATCACCGCCATAGGTTGTCAAATAACCCGGATTTAACCCACACAGGTAAGTCCAATGGGGTGCAGGCATGTCCTCTATGCTTACAGCTTCCCGTGGGTGTTGGTTTGATACCGTTTGGGGACAGCCAAGGAGGCATCTGCAGGCAACAAAGGTAGGTGTGTGCTTGTGTGTGTGTTTCCTATGCAGATCCTAAGCCCAGTGTCACATGCAAGTAGGAGGAGTAAGAAGGGTTCCTGGCAAATCCGGGTTATGGATTGCATTTAAAAAGGCCCCGTGGGAGTGCAATGGGCCCCTGTCTTGCTGCTTAGCAATAATGGTATGGGTTTAGGTTCTGCTGTGTGTACTGGTGGTTGACTGCCCCCCAGCCCAGAGTGTGCATGGAAAATTGTCTGGCAGCCTCCCTGACAGCAAGCAGTGATAGTGCCCATGAAGGGGACCTTGTTGGGCCCGCCCCTTTCACGGTTATCGCTTCTCGGCCTTTTGGCTAAGATCAAGTGTAGTATCTGTTCTTATCAGTTTAATATCTGATACGTCCCCTATCTGGGGACCATATATTAAATGGATTTTTGAGAACGGGGGCCGATTTCGAAGCTTGCTTCCGTCGCCCTATGCATTGACCCGATATGGCAGTATCTTCGGGTACAGTGCACCACCCCCTTACAGGGTTAAAAAGAAAGATTCCTACTTTCATTGCTACCTGCTTGCTGGCTAGCCAGCTAGCCAGCCCTGTGGGCCTTGCTGCTGCAGCCAAAAAACAAAAGGTGCTGCTGCTGCTGCTGCTTCTGCTGCTTCTGCTTGTGTCTGGCCGCTGTTGGAGCGTCCAGGCACAGGACTTCTGCTGCTGCTGACTAAATGGCCTCCTTAATTGGATCATTTGAGTAGCCAGCACACCTGTGCAGGTAGGGCATGACATGATAGGCAGCTGCCTTGATAGCGGGTGGGTGCTGAATGTTCCTAATTGACAAAATAAGATTAATGCTTATGAAGAAATATAAAATCTCATCCCTTCCCCAATATCGCGCCACACCCCTACCCCTTAATTCCCTGGTTGAACTTGATGGACATATGTCTTTTTTCGACCGTACTAACTATGTAACTATGTAACATAACATGGGGGGGGGTCTCCTGGCTGTTCACACAGGTGTGTCATTGCTGTACATTGACCATGCATTGCTTCTGTGGTATTGCAAAGGCAAAGACAAATGCTTCCAGCCATCCATTGCACTAATGGATTGGTCATCAGCTGGCTGTCTATGTCCCGCATCAATATAGACCAAAGTACAGAGGGTTAGGCTATGCTATTGTGCACCTACCTGATGCATCAGAAGGTGCGAGGCCCTTGCTAAATTCTGTGCACAGACTTTGAGATCTATACTTTAGACTGTATCTAAACCTGCTCCAACATGGACTGACATTCTGGCCTACTTTCAGCCGATGCGACTTGTCTGTCGCTGAACAGTCGCTTTTTATGTATTCAGCACCTATGTATAATGTTGTAAAAATGCTCTAGAAGCTAAAGTCGCAGAAATGTCACACATATTTGGCCTGCAACTTTCTGTGCGACAAATTCAGACAGGAAAAATCAGTATAAATCCTTAGAAAATTATCCCCCAGTGTCTCCATCTGCTGGCGGTATTGAATAAGCATTGCTGCACTGATGGGGTATGCATTAGACGAAAAAAAAGAAGAAAAAGAAGAATAATACGCCCAGAAAAGAGGCGAAAAGGAGAAAAACGTAAAAAAACGTGAAAAAAAAGTAAGAGGAAGAGAAGGGAAAAAAAGGTGGAAATGGGTTTAAAAGTGATTTCGGCGGAGAAATATATATATATATATATATATATATATATATATATATATATATATACGCGCACACACACACATATATATAAACGTATTCTCCGTTGAGATATTGCAGCCGCTGCTGTGTCCAGGCCCAGGAGCCTTAGCACTGTGCTGTGATGTCACTCAATACCACTGACATCACTAGGTGTAAACAACATCTCTCCTTTGCTGTGTATGTGACTATGGAGCTGTTTGGTGATGTCGTCTATTATGGCCTTCATAGAAGCAACAGGAGATTGTTGCATCCATCTAGAACCCTCAGAACTACAGTGCTATGATGTCACTCACTTCCACAGGCCTTGCAGAGTGTAAACAACAACAACCCAGCTTTGTTGTGTATGTAACCATAGGGATTTGTGATGTCACCTAGAACCTTCACAGCAGCGACAGCTTTATGAGGAGCATCAGCACTGCTCTGCCTGAGCAGAACCATCACCGCCATAGGTTGTCAAATAACCCGGATTTAACCCACACAGGTAAGTCCAATGGGGTGCAGGCATGTCCTCTATGCTTACAGCTTCCCGTGGGTGTTGGTTTGATACCGTTTGGGGACAGCCAAGGAGGCATCTGCAGGCAACAAAGGTAGGTGTGTGCTTGTGTGTGTGTTTCCTATGCAGATCCTAAGCCCAGTGTCACATGCAAGTAGGAGGAGTAAGAAGGGTTCCTGGCAAATCCGGGTTATGGATTGCATTTAAAAAGGCCCCGTGGGAGTGCAATGGGCCCCTGTCTTGCTGCTTAGCAATAATGGTATGGGTTTAGGTTCTGCTGTGTGTACTGGTGGTTGACTGCCCCCCAGCCCAGAGTGTGCATGGAAAATTGTCTGGCAGCCTCCCTGACAGCAAGCAGTGATAGTGCCCATGAAGGGGACCTTGTTGGGCCCGCCCCTTTCACGGTTATCGCTTCTCGGCCTTTTGGCTAAGATCAAGTGTAGTATCTGTTCTTATCAGGTTTAATATCTGATACGTCCCCTATCTGGGGACCATATATTAAATGGATTTTTGAGAACGGGGGCCGATTTCGAAGCTTGCTTCCGTCGCCCTATGCATTGACCCGATATGGCAGTATCTTCGGGTACAGTGCACCACCCCCTTACAGGGTTAAAAAGAAAGATTCCTACTTTCATTGCTACCTGCTTGCTGGCTAGCCAGCTAGCCAGCCCTGTGGGCCTTGCTGCTGCAGCCAAAAAACAAAAGGTGGTGCTGCTGCTGCTGCTTCTGCTGCTTCTGCTTGTGTCTGGCCGCTGTTGGAGCGTCCAGGCACAGGACTTCTGCTGCTGCTGACTAAATGGCCTCCTTAATTGGATCATTTGAGTAGCCAGCACACCTGTGCAGGTAGGGCATGACATGATAGGCAGCTGCCTTGATAGCGGGTGGGTGCTGAATGTTCCTAATTGACAAAATAAGATTAATGCTTATGAAGAAATATAAAATCTCATCCCTTCCCCAATATCGCGCCACACCCCTACCCCTTAATTCCCTGGTTGAACTTGATGGACATATGTCTTTTTTCGACCGTACTAACTATGTAACTATGTAACATAACATGGGGGGGGGGGGGGGGTGTCTCCTGGCTGTTCACACAGGTGTGTCATTGCTGTACATTGACCATGCATTGCTTCTGTGGTATTGCAAAGGCAAAGACAAATGCTTCCAGCCATCCATTGCACTAATGGATTGGTCATCAGCTGGCTGTCTATGTCCCGCATCAATATAGACCAAAGTACAGAGGGTTAGGCTATGCTATTGTGCACCTACCTGATGCATCAGAAGGTGCGAGGCCCTTGCTAAATTCTGTGCACAGACTTTGAGATCTATACTTTAGACTGTATCTAAACCTGCTCCAACATGGACTGACATTCTGGCCTACTTTCAGCCGATGCGACTTGTCTGTCGCTGAACAGTCGCTTTTTATGTATTCAGCACCTATGTATAATGTTGTAAAAATGCTCTAGAAGCTAAAGTCGCAGAAATGTCACACATATTTGGCCTGCAACTTTCTGTGCGACAAATTCAGACAGGAAAAATCAGTATAAATCCTTAGAAAATTATCCCCCAGTGTCTCCATCTGCTGGCGGTATTGAATAAGCATTGCTGCACTGATGGGGTATGCATTAGACGAAAAAAAAGAAGAAAAAGAAGAATAATACGCCCAGAAAAGAGGCGAAAAGGAGAAAAACGTAAAAAAACGTGAAAAAAAAGTAAGAGGAAGAGAAGGGAAAAAAAGGTGGAAATGGGTTTAAAAGTGATTTCGGCGGAGAAATATATATATATATATATATATATATATATATATATATATATATATATACGCGCACACACACACATATATATAAACGTATTCTCCGTTGAGATATTGCAGCCGCTGCTGTGTCCAGGCCCAGGAGCCTTAGCACTGTGCTGTGATGTCACTCAATACCACTGACATCACTAGGTGTAAACAACATCTCTCCTTTGCTGTGTATGTGACTATGGAGCTGTTTGGTGATGTCGTCTATTATGGCCTTCATAGAAGCAACAGGAGATTGTTGCATCCATCTAGAACCCTCAGAACTACAGTGCTATGATGTCACTCACTTCCACAGGCCTTGCAGAGTGTAAACAACAACAACCCAGCTTTGTTGTGTATGTAACCATAGGGATTTGTGATGTCACCTAGAACCTTCACAGCAGCGACAGCTTTATGAGGAGCATCAGCACTGCTCTGCCTGAGCAGAACCATCACCGCCATAGGTTGTCAAATAACCCGGATTTAACCCACACAGGTAAGTCCAATGGGGTGCAGGCATGTCCTCTATGCTTACAGCTTCCCGTGGGTGTTGGTTTGATACCGTTTGGGGACAGCCAAGGAGGCATCTGCAGGCAACAAAGGTAGGTGTGTGCTTGTGTGTGTGTTTCCTATGCAGATCCTAAGCCCAGTGTCACATGCAAGTAGGAGGAGTAAGAAGGGTTCCTGGCAAATCCGGGTTATGGATTGCATTTAAAAAGGCCCCGTGGGAGTGCAATGGGCCCCTGTCTTGCTGCTTAGCAATAATGGTATGGGTTTAGGTTCTGCTGTGTGTACTGGTGGTTGACTGCCCCCCAGCCCAGAGTGTGCATGGAAAATTGTCTGGCAGCCTCCCTGACAGCAAGCAGTGATAGTGCCCATGAAGGGGACCTTGTTGGGCCCGCCCCTTTCACGGTTATCGCTTCTCGGCCTTTTGGCTAAGATCAAGTGTAGTATCTGTTCTTATCAGTTTAATATCTGATACGTCCCCTATCTGGGGACCATATATTAAATGGATTTTTGAGAACGGGGGCCGATTTCGAAGCTTGCTTCCGTCGCCCTATGCATTGACCCGATATGGCAGTATCTTCGGGTACAGTGCACCACCCCCTTACAGGGTTAAAAAGAAAGATTCCTACTTTCATTGCTACCTGCTTGCTGGCTAGCCAGCTAGCCAGCCCTGTGGGCCTTGCTGCTGCAGCCAAAAAACAAAAGGTGGTGCTGCTGCTGCTGCTTCTGCTGCTTCTGCTTGTGTCTGGCCGCTGTTGGAGCGTCCAGGCACAGGACTTCTGCTGCTGCTGACTAAATGGCCTCCTTAATTGGATCATTTGAGTAGCCAGCACACCTGTGCAGGTAGGGCATGACATGATAGGCAGCTGCCTTGATAGCGGGTGGGTGCTGAATGTTCCTAATTGACAAAATAAGATTAATGCTTATGAAGAAATATAAAATCTCATCCCTTCCCCAATATCGCGCCACACCCCTACCCCTTAATTCCCTGGTTGAACTTGATGGACATATGTCTTTTTTCGACCGTACTAACTATGTAACTATGTAACATAACATGGGGGGGGGGGGGGGGGGGTCTCCTGGCTGTTCACACAGGTGTGTCATTGCTGTACATTGACCATGCATTGCTTCTGTGGTATTGCAAAGGCAAAGACAAATGCTTCCAGCCATCCATTGCACTAATGGATTGGTCATCAGCTGGCTGTCTATGTCCCGCATCAATATAGACCAAAGTACAGAGGGTTAGGCTATGCTATTGTGCACCTACCTGATGCATCAGAAGGTGCGAGGCCCTTGCTAAATTCTGTGCACAGACTTTGAGATCTATACTTTAGACTGTATCTAAACCTGCTCCAACATGGACTGACATTCTGGCCTACTTTCAGCCGATGCGACTTGTCTGTCGCTGAACAGTCGCTTTTTATGTATTCAGCACCTATGTATAATGTTGTAAAAATGCTCTAGAAGCTAAAGTCGCAGAAATGTCACACATATTTGGCCTGCAACTTTCTGTGCGACAAATTCAGACAGGAAAAATCAGTATAAATCCTTAGAAAATTATCCCCCAGTGTCTCCATCTGCTGGCGGTATTGAATAAGCATTGCTGCACTGATGGGGTATGCATTAGATGAAAAAAAAGAAGAAAAAGAAGAATAATACGCCCAGAAAAGAGGCGAAAAGGAGAAAAACGTAAAAAAACGTGAAAAAAAAGTAAGAGGAAGAGAAGGGAAAAAAAGGTGGAAATGGGTTTAAAAGTGATTTCGGCGGAGAAATATATATATATATATATATATATATATATATATATATATATATATATACGCGCACACACACACATATATATAAACGTATTCTCCGTTGAGATATTGCAGCCGCTGCTGTGTCCAGGCCCAGGAGCCTTAGCACTGTGCTGTGATGTCACTCAATACCACTGACATCACTAGGTGTAAACAACATCTCTCCTTTGCTGTGTATGTGACTATGGAGCTGTTTGGTGATGTCGTCTATTATGGCCTTCATAGAAGCAACAGGAGATTGTTGCATCCATCTAGAACCCTCAGAACTACAGTGCTATGATGTCACTCACTTCCACAGGCCTTGCAGAGTGTAAACAACAACAACCCAGCTTTGTTGTGTATGTAACCATAGGGATTTGTGATGTCACCTAGAACCTTCACAGCAGCGACAGCTTTATGAGGAGCATCAGCACTGCTCTGCCTGAGCAGAACCATCACCGCCATAGGTTGTCAAATAACCCGGATTTAACCCACACAGGTAAGTCCAATGGGGTGCAGGCATGTCCTCTATGCTTACAGCTTCCCGTGGGTGTTGGTTTGATACCGTTTGGGGACAGCCAAGGAGGCATCTGCAGGCAACAAAGGTAGGTGTGTGCTTGTGTGTGTGTTTCCTATGCAGATCCTAAGCCCAGTGTCACATGCAAGTAGGAGGAGTAAGAAGGGTTCCTGGCAAATCCGGGTTATGGATTGCATTTAAAAAGGCCCCGTGGGAGTGCAATGGGCCCCTGTCTTGCTGCTTAGCAATAATGGTATGGGTTTAGGTTCTGCTGTGTGTACTGGTGGTTGACTGCCCCCCAGCCCAGAGTGTGCATGGAAAATTGTCTGGCAGCCTCCCTGACAGCAAGCAGTGATAGTGCCCATGAAGGGGACCTTGTTGGGCCCGCCCCTTTCACGGTTATCGCTTCTCGGCCTTTTGGCTAAGATCAAGTGTAGTATCTGTTCTTATCAGTTTAATATCTGATACGTCCCCTATCTGGGGACCATATATTAAATGGATTTTTGAGAACGGGGGCCGATTTCGAAGCTTGCTTCCGTCGCCCTATGCATTGACCCGATATGGCAGTATCTTCGGGTACAGTGCACCACCCCCTTACAGGGTTAAAAAGAAAGATTCCTACTTTCATTGCTACCTGCTTGCTGGCTAGCCAGCTAGCCAGCCCTGTGGGCCTTGCTGCTGCAGCCAAAAAACAAAAGGTGGTGCTGCTGCTGCTGCTTCTGCTGCTTCTGCTTGTGTCTGGCCGCTGTTGGAGCGTCCAGGCACAGGACTTCTGCTGCTGCTGACTAAACGGCCTCCTTAATTGGATCATTTGAGTAGCCAGCACACCTGTGCAGGTAGGGCATGACATGATAGGCAGCTGCCTTGATAGCGGGTGGGTGCTGAATGTTCCTAATTGACAAAATAAGATTAATGCTTATGAAGAAATATAAAATCTCATCCCTTCCCCAATATCGCGCCACACCCCTACCCCTTAATTCCCTGGTTGAACTTGATGGACATATGTCTTTTTTCGACCGTACTAACTATGTAACTATGTAACATAACATGGGGGGGGGGGGGGGGGGTCTCCTGGCTGTTCACACAGGTGTGTCATTGCTGTACATTGACCATGCATTGCTTCTGTGGTATTGCAAAGGCAAAGACAAATGCTTCCAGCCATCCATTGCACTAATGGATTGGTCATCAGCTGGCTGTCTATGTCCCGCATCAATATAGACCAAAGTACAGAGGGTTAGGCTATGCTATTGTGCACCTACCTGATGCATCAGAAGGTGCGAGGCCCTTGCTAAATTCTGTGCACAGACTTTGAGATCTATACTTTAGACTGTATCTAAACCTGCTCCAACATGGACTGACATTCTGGCCTACTTTCAGCCGATGCGACTTGTCTGTCGCTGAACAGTCGCTTTTTATGTATTCAGCACCTATGTATAATGTTGTAAAAATGCTCTAGAAGCTAAAGTCGCAGAAATGTCACACATATTTGGCCTGCAACTTTCTGTGCGACAAATTCAGACAGGAAAAATCAGTATAAATCCTTAGAAAATTATCCCCCAGTGTCTCCATCTGCTGGCGGTATTGAATAAGCATTGCTGCACTGATGGGGTATGCATTAGACGAAAAAAAAGAAGAAAAAGAAGAATAATACGCCCAGAAAAGAGGCGAAAAGGAGAAAAACGTAAAAAAACGTGAAAAAAAAGTAAGAGGAAGAGAAGGGAAAAAAAGGTGGAAATGGGTTTAAAAGTGATTTCGGCGGAGAAATATATATATATATTTTTATATATATATATATATATATATATATATATATATATATATATATATATACGCGCACACACACACATATATATAAACGTATTCTCCGTTGAGATATTGCAGCCGCTGCTGTGTCCAGGCCCAGGAGCCTTAGCACTGTGCTGTGATGTCACTCAATACCACTGACATCACTAGGTGTAAACAACATCTCTCCTTTGCTGTGTATGTGACTATGGAGCTGTTTGGTGATGTCGTCTATTATGGCCTTCATAGAAGCAACAGGAGATTGTTGCATCCATCTAGAACCCTCAGAACTACAGTGCTATGATGTCACTCACTTCCACAGGCCTTGCAGAGTGTAAACAACAACAACCCAGCTTTGTTGTGTATGTAACCATAGGGATTTGTGATGTCACCTAGAACCTTCACAGCAGCGACAGCTTTATGAGGAGCATCAGCACTGCTCTGCCTGAGCAGAACCATCACCGCCATAGGTTGTCAAATAACCCGGATTTAACCCACACAGGTAAGTCCAATGGGGTGCAGGCATGTCCTCTATGCTTACAGCTTCCCGTGGGTGTTGGTTTGATACCGTTTGGGGACAGCCAAGGAGGCATCTGCAGGCAACAAAGGTAGGTGTGTGCTTGTGTGTGTGTTTCCTATGCAGATCCTAAGCCCAGTGTCACATGCAAGTAGGAGGAGTAAGAAGGGTTCCTGGCAAATCCGGGTTATGGATTGCATTTAAAAAGGCCCCGTGGGAGTGCAATGGGCCCCTGTCTTGCTGCTTAGCAATAATGGTATGGGTTTAGGTTCTGCTGTGTGTACTGGTGGTTGACTGCCCCCCAGCCCAGAGTGTGCATGGAAAATTGTCTGGCAGCCTCCCTGACAGCAAGCAGTGATAGTGCCCATGAAGGGGACCTTGTTGGGCCCGCCCCTTTCACGGTTATCGCTTCTCGGCCTTTTGGCTAAGATCAAGTGTAGTATCTGTTCTTATCAGTTTAATATCTGATACGTCCCCTATCTGGGGACCATATATTAAATGGATTTTTGAGAACGGGGGCCGATTTCGAAGCTTGCTTCCGTCGCCCTATGCATTGACCCGATATGGCAGTATCTTCGGGTACAGTGCACCACCCCCTTACAGGGTTAAAAAGAAAGATTCCTACTTTCATTGCTACCTGCTTGCTGGCTAGCCAGCTAGCCAGCCCTGTGGGCCTTGCTGCTGCAGCCAAAAAACAAAAGGTGGTGCTGCTGCTGCTGCTTCTGCTGCTTCTGCTTGTGTCTGGCCGCTGTTGGAGCGTCCAGGCACAGGACTTCTGCTGCTGCTGACTAAATGGCCTCCTTAATTGGATCATTTGAGTAGCCAGCACACCTGTGCAGGTAGGGCATGACATGATAGGCAGCTGCCTTGATAGCGGGTGGGTGCTGAATGTTCCTAATTGACAAAATAAGATTAATGCTTATGAAGAAATATAAAATCTCATCCCTTCCCCAATATCGCGCCACACCCCTACCCCTTAATTCCCTGGTTGAACTTGATGGACATATGTCTTTTTTCGACCGTACTAACTATGTAACTATGTAACATAACATGGGGGGGGGGGGGGGGTCTCCTGGCTGTTCACACAGGTGTGTCATTGCTGTACATTGACCATGCATTGCTTCTGTGGTATTGCAAAGGCAAAGACAAATGCTTCCAGCCATCCATTGCACTAATGGATTGGTCATCAGCTGGCTGTCTATGTCCCGCATCAATATAGACCAAAGTACAGAGGGTTAGGCTATGCTATTGTGCACCTACCTGATGCATCAGAAGGTGCGAGGCCCTTGCTAAATTCTGTGCACAGACTTTGAGATCTATACTTTAGACTGTATCTAAACCTGCTCCAACATGGACTGAAATTCTGGCCTACTTTCAGCCGATGCGACTTGTCTGTCGCTGAACAGTCGCTTTTTATGTATTCAGCACCTATGTATAATGTTGTAAAAATGCTCTAGAAGCTAAAGTCGCAGAAATGTCACACATATTTGGCCTGCAACTTTCTGTGCGACAAATTCAGACAGGAAAAATCAGTATAAATCCTTAGAAAATTATCCCCCAGTGTCTCCATCTGCTGGCGGTATTGAATAAGCATTGCTGCACTGATGGGGTATGCATTAGACGAAAAAAAAGAAGAAAAAGAAGAATAATACGCCCAGAAAAGAGGCGAAAAGGAGAAAAACGTAAAAAAACGTGAAAAAAAAGTAAGAGGAAGAGAAGGGAAAAAAAGGTGGAAATGGGTTTAAAAGTGATTTCGGCGGAGAAATATATATATATATATATATATATATATATATATATATATATATACGCGCACACACACACATATATATAAACGTATTCTCCGTTGAGATATTGCAGCCGCTGCTGTGTCCAGGCCCAGGAGCCTTAGCACTGTGCTGTGATGTCACTCAATACCACTGACATCACTAGGTGTAAACAACATCTCTCCTTTGCTGTGTATGTGACTATGGAGCTGTTTGGTGATGTCGTCTATTATGGCCTTCATAGAAGCAACAGGAGATTGTTGCATCCATCTAGAACCCTCAGAACTACAGTGCTATGATGTCACTCACTTCCACAGGCCTTGCAGAGTGTAAACAACAACAACCCAGCTTTGTTGTGTATGTAACCATAGGGATTTGTGATGTCACCTAGAACCTTCACAGCAGCGACAGCTTTATGAGGAGCATCAGCACTGCTCTGCCTGAGCAGAACCATCACCGCCATAGGTTGTCAAATAACCCGGATTTAACCCACACAGGTAAGTCCAATGGGGTGCAGGCATGTCCTCTATGCTTACAGCTTCCCGTGGGTGTTGGTTTGATACCGTTTGGGGACAGCCAAGGAGGCATCTGCAGGCAACAAAGGTAGGTGTGTGCTTGTGTGTGTGTTTCCTATGCAGATCCTAAGCCCAGTGTCACATGCAAGTAGGAGGAGTAAGAAGGCTTCCTGGCAAATCCGGGTTATGGATTGCATTTAAAAAGGCCCAGTGGGAGTGTAATGGGCCCCTGTCTTGCTGCTTAGCAATAATGGTATGGGTTTAGGTTCTGCTGTGTGTACTGGTGGTTGACTGCCCCCCAGCCCAGAGTGTGCATGGAAAATTGTCTGGCAGCCTCCCTGACAGCAAGCAGTGATAGTGCCCATGAAGGGGACCTTGTTGGGCCCGCCCCTTTCACGGTTATCGCTTCTCGGCCTTTTGGCTAAGATCAAGTGTAGTATCTGTTCTTATCAGTTTAATATCTGATACGTCCCCTATCTGGGGACCATATATTAAATGGATTTTTGAGAACGGGGGCCGATTTCGAAGCTTGCTTCCGTCGCCCTATGCATTGACCCGATATGGCAGTATCTTCGGGTACAGTGCACCACCCCCTTACAGGGTTAAAAAGAAAGATTCCTACTTTCATTGCTACCTGCTTGCTGGCTAGCCAGCTAGCCAGCCCTGTGGGCCTTGCTGCTGCAGCCAAAAAACAAAAGGTGGTGCTGCTGCTGCTGCTTCTGCTGCTTCTGCTTGTGTCTGGCCGCTGTTGGAGCGTCCAGGCACAGGACTTCTGCTGCTGCTGACTAAATGGCCTCCTTAATTGGATCATTTGAGTAGCCAGCACACCTGTGCAGGTAGGGCATGACATGATAGGCAGCTGCCTTGATAGCGGGTGGGTGCTGAATGTTCCTAATTGACAAAATAAGATTAATGCTTATGAAGAAATATAAAATCTCATCCCTTCCCCAATATCGCGCCACACCCCTACCCCTTAATTCCCTGGTTGAACTTGATGGACATATGTCTTTTTTCGACCGTACTAACTATGTAACTATGTAACATAACATGGGGGGGGGGGGGGGGGGGGGGGTCTCCTGGCTGTTCACACAGGTGTGTCATTGCTGTACATTGACCATGCATTGCTTCTGTGGTATTGCAAAGGCAAAGACAAATGCTTCCAGCCATCCATTGCACTAATGGATTGGTCATCAGCTGGCTGTCTATGTCCCGCATCAATATAGACCAAAGTACAGAGGGTTAGGCTATGCTATTGTGCACCTACCTGATGCATCAGAAGGTGCGAGGCCCTTGCTAAATTCTGTGCACAGACTTTGAGATCTATACTTTAGACTGTATCTAAACCTGCTCCAACATGGACTGACATTCTGGCCTACTTTCAGCCGATGCGACTTGTCTGTCGCTGAACAGTCGCTTTTTATGTATTCAGCACCTATGTATAATGTTGTAAAAATGCTCTAGAAGCTAAAGTCGCAGAAATGTCACACATATTTGGCCTGCAACTTTCTGTGCGACAAATTCAGACAGGAAAAATCAGTATAAATCCTTAGAAAATTATCCCCCAGTGTCTCCATCTGCTGGCGGTATTGAATAAGCATTGCTGCACTGATGGGGTATGCATTAGACGAAAAAAAAGAAGAAAAAGAAGAATAATACGCCCAGAAAAGAGGCGAAAAGGAGAAAAACGTAAAAAAACGTGAAAAAAAAGTAAGAGGAAGAGAAGGGAAAAAAAGGTGGAAATGGGTTTAAAAGTGATTTCGGCGGAGAAATATATATATATATATATATATATATATATATATATATATACGCGCACACACACACATATATATAAACGTATTCTCCGTTGAGATATTGCAGCCGCTGCTGTGTCCAGGCCCAGGAGCCTTAGCACTGTGCTGTGATGTCACTCAATACCACTGACATCACTAGGTGTAAACAACATCTCTCCTTTGCTGTGTATGTGACTATGGAGCTGTTTGGTGATGTCGTCTATTATGGCCTTCATAGAAGCAACAGGAGATTGTTGCATCCATCTAGAACCCTCAGAACTACAGTGCTATGATGTCACTCACTTCCACAGGCCTTGCAGAGTGTAAACAACAACAACCCAGCTTTGTTGTGTATGTAACCATAGGGATTTGTGATGTCACCTAGAACCTTCACAGCAGCGACAGCTTTATGAGGAGCATCAGCACTGCTCTGCCTGAGCAGAACCATCACCGCCATAGGTTGTCAAATAACCCGGATTTAACCCACACAGGTAAGTCCAATGGGGTGCAGGCATGTCCTCTATGCTTACAGCTTCCCGTGGGTGTTGGTTTGATACCGTTTGGGGACAGCCAAGGAGGCATCTGCAGGCAACAAAAGTAGGTGTGTGCTTGTGTGTGTGTTTCCTATGCAGATCCTAAGCCCAGTGTCACATGCAAGTAGGAGGAGTAAGAAGGGTTCCTGGCAAATCCGGGTTATGGATTGCATTTAAAAAGGCCCCGTGGGAGTGCAATGGGCCCCTGTCTTGCTGCTTAGCAATAATGGTATGGGTTTAGGTTCTGCTGTGTGTACTGGTGGTTGACTGCCCCCCAGCCCAGAGTGTGCATGGAAAATTGTCTGGCAGCCTCCTTGACAGCAAGCAGTGATAGTGCCCATGAAGGGGACCTTGTTGGGCCCGCCCCTTTCACGGTTATCGCTTCTCGGCCTTTTGGCTAAGATCAAGTGTAGTATCTGTTCTTATCAGTTTAATATCTGTTACGTCCCCTATCTGGGGACCATATATTAAATGGATTTTTGAGAACGGGGGCCGATTTCGAAGCTTGCTTCCGTCGCCCTATGCATTGACCCGATATGGCAGTATCTTCGGGTACAGTGCACCACCCCCTTACAGGGTTAAAAAGAAAGATTCCTACTTTCATTGCTACCTGCTTGCTGGCTAGCCAGCTAGCCAGCCCTGTGGGCCTTGCTGCTGCAGCCAAAAAACAAAAGGTGGTGCTGCTGCTGCTGCTTCTGCTGCTTCTGCTTGTGTCTGGCCGCTGTTGGAGCGTCCAGGCACAGGACTTCTGCTGCTGCTGACTAAATGGCCTCCTTAATTGGATCATTTGAGTAGCCAGCACACCTGTGCAGGTAGGGCATGACATGATAGGCAGCTGCCTTGATAGCGGGTGGGTGCTGAATGTTCCTAATTGACAAAATAAGATTAATGCTTATGAAGAAATATAAAATCTCATCCCTTCCCCAATATCGCGCCACACCCCTACCCCTTAATTCCCTGGTTGAACTTGATGGACATATGTCTTTTTTCGACCGTACTAACTATGTAACTATGTAACATAACATGGGGGGGGGGGGGGGTCTCCTGGCTGTTCACACAGGTGTGTCATTGCTGTACATTGACCATGCATTGCTTCTGTGGTATTGCAAAGGCAAAGACAAATGCTTCCAGCCATCCATTGCACTAATGGATTGGTCATCAGCTGGCTGTCTATGTCCCGCATCAATATAGACCAAAGTACAGAGGGTTAGGCTATGCTATTGTGCACCTACCTGATGCATCAGAAGGTGCGAGGCCCTTGCTAAATTCTGTGCACAGACTTTGAGATCTATACTTTAGACTGTATCTAAACCTGCTCCAACATGGACTGACATTCTGGCCTACTTTCAGCCGATGCGACTTGTCTGTCGCTGAACAGTCGCTTTTTATGTATTCAGCACCTATGTATAATGTTGTAAAAATGCTCTAGAAGCTAAAGTCGCAGAAATGTCACACATATTTGGCCTGCAACTTTCTGTGCGACAAATTCAGACAGGAAAAATCAGTATAAATCCTTAGAAAATTATCCCCCAGTGTCTCCATCTGCTGGCGGTATTGAATAAGCATTGCTGCACTGATGGGGTATGCATTAGACGAAAAAAAAGAAGAAAAAGAAGAATAATACGCCCAGAAAAGAGGCGAAAAGGAGAAAAACGTAAAAAAACGTGAAAAAAAAGTAAGAGGAAGAGAAGGGAAAAAAAGGTGGAAATGGGTTTAAAAGTGATTTCGGCGGAGAAATATATATATATATATATATATATATATATATATATATATATATACGCGCACACACACACATATATATAAACGTATTCTCCGTTGAGATATTGCAGCCGCTGCTGTGTCCAGGCCCAGGAGCCTTAGCACTGTGCTGTGATGTCACTCAATACCACTGACATCACTAGGTGTAAACAACATCTCTCCTTTGCTGTGTATGTGACTATGGAGCTGTTTGGTGATGTCGTCTATTATGGCCTTCATAGAAGCAACAGGAGATTGTTGCATCCATCTAGAACCCTCAGAACTACAGTGCTATGATGTCACTCACTTCCACAGGCCTTGCAGAGTGTAAACAACAACAACCCAGCTTTGTTGTGTATGTAACCATAGGGATTTGTGATGTCACCTAGAACCTTCACAGCAGCGACAGCTTTATGAGGAGCATCAGCACTGCTCTGCCTGAGCAGAACCATCACCGCCATAGGTTGTCAAATAACCCGGATTTAACCCACACAGGTAAGTCCAATGGGGTGCAGGCATGTCCTCTATGCTTACAGCTTCCCGTGGGTGTTGGTTTGATACCGTTTGGGGACAGCCAAGGAGGCATCTGCAGGCAACAAAGGTAGGTGTGTGCTTGTGTGTGTGTTTCCTATGCAGATCCTAAGCCCAGTGTCACATGCAAGTAGGAGGAGTAAGAAGGGTTCCTGGCAAATCCGGGTTATGGATTGCATTTAAAAAGGCCCCGTGGGAGTGCAATGGGCCCCTGTCTTGCTGCTTAGCAATAATGGTATGGGTTTAGGTTCTGCTGTGTGTACTGGTGGTTGACTGCCCCCCAGCCCAGAGTGTGCATGGAAAATTGTCTGGCAGCCTCCCTGACAGCAAGCAGTGATAGTGCCCATGAAGGGGACCTTGTTGGGCCCGCCCCTTTCACGGTTATCGCTTCTCGGCCTTTTGGCTAAGATCAAGTGTAGTATCTGTTCTTATCAGTTTAATATCTGATACGTCCCCTATCTGGGGACCATATATTAAATGGATTTTTGAGAACGGGGGCCGATTTCGAAGCTTGCTTCCGTCGCCCTATGCATTGACCCGATATGGCAGTATCTTCGGGTACAGTGCACCACCCCCTTACAGGGTTAAAAAGAAAGATTCCTACTTTCATTGCTACCTGCTTGCTGGCTAGCCAGCTAGCCAGCCCTGTGGGCCTTGCTGCTGCAGCCAAAAAACAAAAGGTGGTGCTGCTGCTGCTGCTTCTGCTGCTTCTGCTTGTGTCTGGCCGCTGTTGGAGCGTCCAGGCACAGGACTTCTGCTGCTGCTGACTAAATGGCCTCCTTAATTGGATCATTTGAGTAGCCAGCACACCTGTGCAGGTAGGGCATGACATGATAGGCAGCTGCCTTGATAGCGGGTGGGTGCTGAATGTTCCTAATTGACAAAATAAGATTAATGCTTATGAAGAAATATAAAATCTCATCCCTTCCCCAATATCGCGCCACACCCCTACCCCTTAATTCCCTGGTTGAACTTGATGGACATATGTCTTTTTTCGACCGTACTAACTATGTAACTATGTAACATAACATGGGGGGGGGGGGGGGGGTCTCCTGGCTGTTCACACAGGTGTGTCATTGCTGTACATTGACCATGCATTGCTTCTGTGGTATTGCAAAGGCAAAGACAAATGCTTCCAGCCATCCATTGCACTAATGGATTGGTCATCAGCTGGCTGTCTATGTCCCGCATCAATATAGACCAAAGTACAGAGGGTTAGGCTATGCTATTGTGCACCTACCTGATGCATCAGAAGGTGCGAGGCCCTTGCTAAATTCTGTGCACAGACTTTGAGATCTATACTTTAGACTGTATCTAAACCTGCTCCAACATGGACTGACATTCTGGCCTACTTTCAGCCGATGCGACTTGTCTGTCGCTGAACAGTCGCTTTTTATGTATTCAGCACCTATGTATAATGTTGTAAAAATGCTCTAGAAGCTAAAGTCGCAGAAATGTCACACATATTTGGCCTGCAACTTTCTGTGCGACAAATTCAGACAGGAAAAATCAGTATAAATCCTTAGAAAATTATCCCCCAGTGTCTCCATCTGCTGGCGGTATTGAATAAGCATTGCTGCACTGATGGGGTATGCATTAGACGAAAAAAAAGAAGAAAAAGAAGAATAATACGCCCAGAAAAGAGGCGAAAAGGAGAAAAACGTAAAAAAACGTGAAAAAAAAGTAAGAGGAAGAGAAGGGAAAAAAAGGTGGAAATGGGTTTAAAAGTGATTTCGGCGGAGAAATATATATATATATATATATATATATATATATATATATATACGCGCACACACACACATATATATAAACGTATTCTCCGTTGAGATATTGCAGCCGCTGCTGTGTCCAGGCCCAGGAGCCTTAGCACTGTGCTGTGATGTCACTCAATACCACTGACATCACTAGGTGTAAACAACATCTCTCCTTTGCTGTGTATGTGACTATGGAGCTGTTTGGTGATGTCGTCTATTATGGCCTTCATAGAAGCAACAGGAGATTGTTGCATCCATCTAGAACCCTCAGAACTACAGTGCTATGATGTCACTCACTTCCACAGGCCTTGCAGAGTGTAAACAACAACAACCCAGCTTTGTTGTGTATGTAACCATAGGGATTTGTGATGTCACCTAGAACCTTCACAGCAGCGACAGCTTTATGAGGAGCATCAGCACTGCTCTGCCTGAGCAGAACCATCACCGCCATAGGTTGTCAAATAACCCGGATTTAACCCACACAGGTAAGTCCAATGGGGTGCAGGCATGTCCTCTATGCTTACAGCTTCCCGTGGGTGTTGGTTTGATACCGTTTGGGGACAGCCAAGGAGGCATCTGCAGGCAACAAAGGTAGGTGTGTGCTTGTGTGTGTGTTTCCTATGCAGATCCTAAGCCCAGTGTCACATGCAAGTAGGAGGAGTAAGAAGGGTTCCTGGCAAATCCGGGTTATGGATTGCATTTAAAAAGGCCCCGTGGGAGTGCAATGGGCCCCTGTCTTGCTGCTTAGCAATAATGGTATGGGTTTAGGTTCTGCTGTGTGTACTGGTGGTTGACTGCCCCCCAGCCCAGAGTGTGCATGGAAAATTGTCTGGCAGCCTCCCTGACAGCAAGCAGTGATAGTGCCCATGAAGGGGACCTTGTTGGGCCCGCCCCTTTCACGGTTATCGCTTCTCGGCCTTTTGGCTAAGACCAAGTGTAGTATCTGTTCTTATCAGTTTAATATCTGATACGTCCCCTATCTGGGGACCATATATTAAATGGATTTTTGAGAACGGGGGCCGATTTCGAAGCTTGCTTCCGTCGCCCTATGCATTGACCCGATATGGCAGTATCTTCGGGTACAGTGCACCACCCCCTTACAGGGTTAAAAAGAAAGATTCCTACTTTCATTGCTACCTGCTTGCTGGCTAGCCAGCTAGCCAGCCCTGTGGGCCTTGCTGCTGCAGCCAAAAAACAAAAGGTGGTGCTGCTGCTGCTGCTTCTGCTGCTTCTGCTTGTGTCTGGCCGCTGTTGGAGCGTCCAGGCACAGGACTTCTGCTGCTGCTGACTAAATGGCCTCCTTAATTGGATCATTTGAGTAGCCAGCACACCTGTGCAGGTAGGGCATGACATGATAGGCAGCTGCCTTGATAGCGGGTGGGTGCTGAATGTTCCTAATTGACAAAATAAGATTAATGCTTATGAAGAAATATAAAATCTCATCCCTTCCCCAATATCGCGCCACACCCCTACCCCTTAATTCCCTGGTTGAACTTGATGGACATATGTCTTTTTTCGACCGTACTAACTATGTAACTATGTAACATAACATGGGGGGGGGGGGGGGGGGTCTCCTGGCTGTTCACACAGGTGTGTCATTGCTGTACATTGACCATGCATTGCTTCTGTGGTATTGCAAAGGCAAAGACAAATGCTTCCAGCCATCCATTGCACTAATGGATTGGTCATCAGCTGGCTGTCTATGTCCCGCATCAATATAGACCAAAGTACAGAGGGTTAGGCTATGCTATTGTGCACCTACCTGATGCATCAGAAGGTGCGAGGCCCTTGCTAAATTCTGTGCACAGACTTTGAGATCTATACTTTAGACTGTATCTAAACCTGCTCCAACATGGACTGACATTCTGGCCTACTTTCAGCCGATGCGACTTGTCTGTCGCTGAACAGTCGCTTTTTATGTATTCAGCACCTATGTATAATGTTGTAAAAATGCTCTAGAAGCTAAAGTCGCAGAAATGTCACACATATTTGGCCTGCAACTTTCTGTGCGACAAATTCAGACAGGAAAAATCAGTATAAATCCTTAGAAAATTATCCCCCAGTGTCTCCATCTGCTGGCGGTATTGAATAAGCATTGCTGCACTGATGGGGTATGCATTAGACGAAAAAAAAGAAGAAAAAGAAGAATAATACGCCCAGAAAAGAGGCGAAAAGGAGAAAAACGTAAAAAAACGTGAAAAAAAAGTAAGAGGAAGAGAAGGGAAAAAAAGGTGGAAATGGGTTTAAAAGTGATTTCGGCGGAGAAATATATATATATATATATATATATATATATATATATATATATATATACGCGCACACACACACATATATATAAACGTATTCTCCGTTGAGATATTGCAGCCGCTGCTGTGTCCAGGCCCAGGAGCCTTAGCACTGTGCTGTGATGTCACTCAATACCACTGACATCACTAGGTGTAAACAACATCTCTCCTTTGCTGTGTATGTGACTATGGAGCTGTTTGGTGATGTCGTCTATTATGGCCTTCATAGAAGCAACAGGAGATTGTTGCATCCATCTAGAACCCTCAGAACTACAGTGCTATGATGTCACTCACTTCCACAGGCCTTGCAGAGTGTAAACAACAACAACCCAGCTTTGTTGTGTATGTAACCATAGGGATTTGTGATGTCACCTAGAACCTTCACAGCAGCGACAGCTTTATGAGGAGCATCAGCACTGCTCTGCCTGAGCAGAACCATCACCGCCATAGGTTGTCAAATAACCCGGATTTAACCCACACAGGTAAGTCCAATGGGGTGCAGGCATGTCCTCTATGCTTACAGCTTCCCGTGGGTGTTGGTTTGATACCGTTTGGGGACAGCCAAGGAGGCATCTGCAGGCAACAAAGGTAGGTGTGTGCTTGTGTGTGTGTTTCCTATGCAGATCCTAAGCCCAGTGTCACATGCAAGTAGGAGGAGTAAGAAGGGTTCCTGGCAAATCCGGGTTATGGATTGCATTTAAAAAGGCCCCGTGGGAGTGCAATGGGCCCCTGTCTTGCTGCTTAGCAATAATGGTATGGGTTTAGGTTCTGCTGTGTGTACTGGTGGTTGACTGCCCCCCAGCCCAGAGTGTGCATGGAAAATTGTCTGGCAGCCTCCCTGACAGCAAGCAGTGATAGTGCCCATGAAGGGGACCTTGTTGGGCCCGCCCCTTTCACGGTTATCGCTTCTCGGCCTTTTGGCTAAGATCAAGTGTAGTATCTGTTCTTATCAGTTTAATATCTGATACGTCCCCTATCTGGGGACCATATATTAAATGGATTTTTGAGAACGGGGGCCGATTTCGAAGCTTGCTTCCGTCGCCCTATGCATTGACCCGATATGGCAGTATCTTCGGGTACAGTGCACCACCCCCTTACAGGGTTAAAAAGAAAGATTCCTACTTTCATTGCTACCTGCTTGCTGGCTAGCCAGCTAGCCAGCCCTGTGGGCCTTGCTGCTGCAGCCAAAAAACAAAAGGTGGTGCTGCTGCTGCTGCTTCTGCTGCTTCTGCTTGTGTCTGGCCGCTGTTGGAGCGTCCAGGCACAGGACTTCTGCTCTGCTGCTGACTAAATGGCCTCCTTAATTGGATCATTTGAGTAGCCAGCACACCTGTGCAGGTAGGGCATGACATGATAGGCAGCTGCCTTGATAGCGGGTGGGTGCTGAATGTTCCTAATTGACAAAATAAGATTAATGCTTATGAAGAAATATAAAATCTCATCCCTTCCCCAATATCGCGCCACACCCCTACCCCTTAATTCCCTGGTTGAACTTGATGGACATATGTCTTTTTTCGACCGTACTAACTATGTAACTATGTAACATAACATGGGGGGGGGGGGGGGGGGTCTCCTGGCTGTTCACACAGGTGTGTCATTGCTGTACATTGACCATGCATTGCTTCTGTGGTATTGCAAAGGCAAAGACAAATGCTTCCAGCCATCCATTGCACTAATGGATTGGTCATCAGCTGGCTGTCTATGTCCCGCATCAATATAGACCAAAGTACAGAGGGTTAGGCTATGCTATTGTGCACCTACCTGATGCATCAGAAGGTGCGAGGCCCTTGCTAAATTCTGTGCACAGACTTTGAGATCTATACTTTAGACTGTATCTAAACCTGCTCCAACATGGACTGACATTCTGGCCTACTTTCAGCCGATGCGACTTGTCTGTCGCTGAACAGTCGCTTTTTATGTATTCAGCACCTATGTATAATGTTGTAAAAATGCTCTAGAAGCTAAAGTCGCAGAAATGTCACACATATTTGGCCTGCAACTTTCTGTGCGACAAATTCAGACAGGAAAAATCAGTATAAATCCTTAGAAAATTATCCCCCAGTGTCTCCATCTGCTGGCGGTATTGAATAAGCATTGCTGCACTGATGGGGTATGCATTAGACGAAAAAAAAGAAGAAAAAGAAGAATAATACGCCCAGAAAAGAGGCGAAAAGGAGAAAAACGTAAAAAAACGTGAAAAAAAAGTAAGAGGAAGAGAAGGGAAAAAAAGGTGGAAATGGGTTTAAAAGTGATTTCGGCGGAGAAATATATATATATATATATATATATATATATATATATATATATATATATACGCGCACACACACACATATATATAAACGTATTCTCCGTTGAGATATTGCAGCCGCTGCTGTGTCCAGGCCCAGGAGCCTTAGCACTGTGCTGTGATGTCACTCAATACCACTGACATCACTAGGTGTAAACAACATCTCTCCTTTGCTGTGTATGTGACTATGGAGCTGTTTGGTGATGTCGTCTATTATGGCCTTCATAGAAGCAACAGGAGATTGTTGCATCCATCTAGAACCCTCAGAACTACAGTGCTATGATGTCACTCACTTCCACAGGCCTTGCAGAGTGTAAACAACAACAACCCAGCTTTGTTGTGTATGTAACCATAGGGATTTGTGATGTCACCTAGAACCTTCACAGCAGCGACAGCTTTATGAGGAGCATCAGCACTGCTCTGCCTGAGCAGAACCATCACCGCCATAGGTTGTCAAATAACCCGGATTTAACCCACACAGGTAAGTCCAATGGGGTGCAGGCATGTCCTCTATGCTTACAGCTTCCCGTGGGTGTTGGTTTGATACCGTTTGGGGACAGCCAAGGAGGCATCTGCAGGCAACAAAGGTAGGTGTGTGCTTGTGTGTGTGTTTCCTATGCAGATCCTAAGCCCAGTGTCACATGCAAGTAGGAGGAGTAAGAAGGGTTCCTGGCAAATCCGGGTTATGGATTGCATTTAAAAAGGCCCCGTGGGAGTGCAATGGGCCCCTGTCTTGCTGCTTAGCAATAATGGTATGGGTTTAGGTTCTGCTGTGTGTACTGGTGGTTGACTGCCCCCCAGCCCAGAGTGTGCATGGAAAATTGTCTGGCAGCCTCCCTGACAGCAAGCAGTGATAGTGCCCATGAAGGGGACCTTGTTGGGCCCGCCCCTTTCACGGTTATCGCTTCTCGGCCTTTTGGCTAAGATCAAGTGTAGTATCTGTTCTTATCAGTTTAATATCTGATACGTCCCCTATCTGGGGACCATATATTAAATGGATTTTTTAGAACGGGGGCCGATTTCGAAGCTTGCTTCCGTCGCCCTATGCATTGACCCGATATGGCAGTATCTTCGGGTACAGTGCACCACCCCCTTACAGGGTTAAAAAGAAAGATTCCTACTTTCATTGCTACCTGCTTGCTGGCTAGCCAGCTAGCCAGCCCTGTGGGCCTTGCTGCTGCAGCCAAAAAACAAAAGGTGGTGCTGCTGCTGCTGCTTCTGCTGCTTCTGCTTGTGTCTGGCCGCTGTTGGAGCGTCCAGGCACAGGACTTCTGCTGCTGCTGACTAAATGGCCTCCTTAATTGGATCATTTGAGTAGCCAGCACACCTGTGCAGGTAGGGCATGACATGATAGGCAGCTGCCTTGATAGCGGGTGGGTGCTGAATGTTCCTAATTGACAAAATAAGATTAATGCTTATGAAGAAATATAAAATCTCATCCCTTCCCCAATATCGCGCCACACCCCTACCCCTTAATTCCCTGGTTGAACTTGATGGACATATGTCTTTTTTCGACCGTACTAACTATGTAACTATGTAACATAACATGGGGGGGGGGGGGGGGGGGGTCTCCTGGCTGTTCACACAGGTGTGTCATTGCTGTACATTGACCATGCATTGCTTCTGTGGTATTGCAAAGGCAAAGACAAATGCTTCCAGCCATCCATTGCACTAATGGATTGGTCATCAGCTGGCTGTCTATGTCCCGCATCAATATAGACCAAAGTACAGAGGGTTAGGCTATGCTATTGTGCACCTACCTGATGCATCAGAAGGTGCGAGGCCCTTGCTAAATTCTGTGCACAGACTTTGAGATCTATACTTTAGACTGTATCTAAACCTGCTCCAACATGGACTGACATTCTGGCCTACTTTCAGCCGATGCGACTTGTCTGTCGCTGAACAGTCGCTTTTTATGTATTCAGCACCTATGTATAATGTTGTAAAAATGCTCTAGAAGCTAAAGTCGCAGAAATGTCACACATATTTGGCCTGCAACTTTCTGTGCGACAAATTCAGACAGGAAAAATCAGTATAAATCCTTAGAAAATTATCCCCCAGTGTCTCCATCTGCTGGCGGTATTGAATAAGCATTGCTGCACTGATGGGGTATGCATTAGACGAAAAAAAAGAAGAAAAAGAAGAATAATACGCCCAGAAAAGAGGCGAAAAGGAGAAAAACGTAAAAAAACGTGAAAAAAAGTAAGAGGAAGAGAAGGGAAAAAAAGGTGGAAATGGGTTTAAAAGTGATTTCGGCGGAGAAATATATATATATATATATATATATATATATATATATATATATATATATATATACGCGCACACACACACATATATATAAACGTATTCTCCGTTGAGATATTGCAGCCGCTGCTGTGTCCAGGCCCAGGAGCCTTAGCACTGTGCTGTGATGTCACTCAATACCACTGACATCACGAGGTGTAAACAACATCTCTCCTTTGCTGTGTATGTGACTATGGAGCTGTTTGGTGATGTCGTCTATTATGGCCTTCATAGAAGCAACAGGAGATTGTTGCATCCATCTAGAACCCTCAGAACTACAGTGCTATGATGTCACTCACTTCCACAGGCCTTGCAGAGTGTAAACAACAACAACCCAGCTTTGTTGTGTATGTAACCATAGGGATTTGTGATGTCACCTAGAACCTTCACAGCAGCGACAGCTTTATGAGGAGCATCAGCACTGCTCTGCCTGAGCAGAACCATCACCGCCATAGGTTGTCAAATAACCCGGATTTAACCCACACAGGTAAGTCCAATGGGGTGCAGGCATGTCCTCTATGCTTACAGCTTCCCGTGGGTGTTGGTTTGATACCGTTTGGGGACAGCCAAGGAGGCATCTGCAGGCAACAAAGGTAGGTGTGTGCTTGTGTGTGTGTTTCCTATGCAGATCCTAAGCCCAGTGTCACATGCAAGTAGGAGGAGTAAGAAGGGTTCCTGGCAAATCCGGGTTATGGATTGCATTTAAAAAGGCCCCGTGGGAGTGCAATGGGCCCCTGTCTTGCTGCTTAGCAATAATGGTATGGGTTTAGGCTCTGCTGTGTGTACTGGTGGTTGACTGCCCCCCAGCCCAGAGTGTGCATGGAAAATTGTCTGGCAGCCTCCCTGACAGCAAGCAGTGATAGTGCCCATGAAGGGGACCTTGTTGGGCCCGCCCCTTTCACGGTTATCGCTTCTCGGCCTTTTGGCTAAGATCAAGTGTAGTATCTGTTCTTATCAGTTTAATATCTGATACGTCCCCTATCTGGGGACCATATATTAAATGGATTTTTGAGAACGGGGGCCGATTTCGAAGCTTGCTTCCGTCGCCCTATGCATTGACCCGATATGGCAGTATCTTCGGGTACAGTGCACCACCCCCTTACAGGGTTAAAAAGAAAGATTCCTACTTTCATTGCTACCTGCTTGCTGGCTAGCCAGCTAGCCAGCCCTGTGGGCCTTGCTGCTGCAGCCAAAAAACAAAAGGTGGTGCTGCTGCTGCTGCTTCTGCTGCTTCTGCTTGTGTCTGGCCGCTGTTGGAGCGTCCAGGCACAGGACTTCTGCTGCTGCTGACTAAATGGCCTCCTTAATTGGATCATTTGAGTAGCCAGCACTCCTGTGCAGGTAGGGCATGACATGATAGGCAGCTGCCTTGATAGCGGGTGGGTGCTGAATGTTCCTAATTGACAAAATAAGATTAATGCTTATGAAGAAATATAAAATCTCATCCCTTCCCCAATATCGCGCCACACCCCTACCCCTTAATTCCCTGGTTGAACTTGATGGACATATGTCTTTTTTCGACCGTACTAACTATGTAACTATGTAACATAACATGGGGGGGGGGGGGGGGGTCTCCTGGCTGTTCACACAGGTGTGTCATTGCTGTACATTGACCATGCATTGCTTCTGTGGTATTGCAAAGGCAAAGACAAATGCTTCCAGCCATCCATTGCACTAATGGATTGGTCATCAGCTGGCTATCTATGTCCCGCATCAATATAGACCAAAGTACAGAGGGTTAGGCTATGCTATTGTGCACCTACCTGATGCATCAGAAGGTGCGAGGCCCTTGCTAAATTCTGTGCACAGACTTTGAGATCTATACTTTAGACTGTATCTAAACCTGCTCCAACATGGACTGACATTCTGGCCTACTTTCAGCCGATGCGACTTGTCTGTCGCTGAACAGTCGCTTTT
This sequence comes from Hyla sarda, assembly GCF_029499605.1. Taxonomy (NCBI): domain Eukaryota; kingdom Metazoa; phylum Chordata; class Amphibia; order Anura; family Hylidae; genus Hyla; species Hyla sarda. The sequence goes on from NW_026610646.1 coordinate 99,233, forward strand.
TATGTATTCAGCACCTATGTATAATGTTGTAAAAATGCTCTAGAAGCTAAAGTCGCAGAAATGTCACACATATTTGGCCTGCAACTTTCTGTGCGACAAATTCAGACAGGAAAAATCAGTATAAATCCTTAGAAAATTATCCCCCAGTGTCTCCATCTGCTGGCGGTATTGAATAAGCATTGCTGCACTGATGGGGTATGCATTAGACGAAAAAAAAGAAGAAAAAGAAGAATAATACGCCCAGAAAAGAGGCGAAAAGGAGAAAAACGTAAAAAAACGTGAAAAAAAAGTAAGAGGAAGAGAAGGGAAAAAAAGGTGGAAATGGGTTTAAAAGTGATTTTGGCGGAGAATATATATATATATATATATATATATATATATATATATATATATACGCGCACACACACACATATATATAAACGTATTCTCCGTTGAGATATTGCAGCCGCTGCTGTGTCCAGGCCCAGGAGCCTTAGCACTGTGCTGTGATGTCACTCAATACCACTGACATCACTAGGTGTAAACAACATCTCTCCTTTGCTGTGTATGTGACTATGGAGCTGTTTGGTGATGTCGTCTATTATGGCCTTCATAGAAGCAACAGGAGATTGTTGCATCCATCTAGAACCCTCAGAACTACAGTGCTATGATGTCACTCACTTCCACAGGCCTTGCAGAGTGTAAACAACAACAACCCAGCTTTGTTGTGTATGTAACCATAGGGATTTGTGATGTCACCTAGAACCTTCACAGCAGCGACAGCTTTATGAGGAGCATCAGCACTGCTCTGCCTGAGCAGAACCATCACCGCCATAGGTTGTCAAATAACCCGGATTTAACCCACACAGGTAAGTCCAATGGGGTGCAGGCATGTCCTCTATGCTTACAGCTTCCCGTGGGTGTTGGTTTGATACCGTTTGGGGACAGCCAAGGAGGCATCTGCAGGCAACAAAGGTAGGTGTGTGCTTGTGTGTGTGTTTCCTATGCAGATCCTAAGCCCAGTGTCACATGCAAGTAGGAGGAGTAAGAAGGGTTCCTGGCAAATCCGGGTTATGGATTGCATTTAAAAAGGCCCCGTGGGAGTGCAATGGGCCCCTGTCTTGCTGCTTAGCAATAATGGTATGGGTTTAGGTTCTGCTGTGTGTACTGGTGGTTGACTGCCCCCCAGCCAGAGTGTGCATGGAAAATTGTCTGGCAGCCTCCCTGACAGCAAGCAGCGATAGTGCCCTTGAAGGGGACCTTGTTGGGCCCGCCCCTTTCACGGTTATCGCTTCTCGGCCTTTTGGCTAAGATCAAGTGTAGTATCTGTTCTTATCAGTTTAATATCTGATACGTCCCCTATCTGGGGACCATATATTAAATGGATTTTTGAGAACGGGGGCCGATTTCGAAGCTTGCTTCCGTCGCCCTATGCATTGACCCGATATGGCAGTATCTTCGGGTACAGTGCACCACCCCCCTTACAGGGTTAAAAAGAAAGATTCCTACTTTCATTGCTACCTGCTTGCTGGCTAGCCAGCTAGCCAGCCCTGTGGGCCTTGCTGCTGCAGCCAAAAAACAAAAGGTGGTGCTGCTGCTGCTGCTTCTGCTGCTTCTGCTTGTGTCTGTCCGCTGTTGGAGCGTCCAGGCACAGGACTTCTGCTGCTGCTGACTAAATGGCCTCCTTAATTGGATCATTTGAGTAGCCAGCACACCTGTGCAGGTAGGGCATGACATGATAGGGCAGCTGCCTTGATAGCGGGTGGGTGCTGAATGTTTCCTAATTGACAAAATAAGATTAATGCTTATGAAGAAATATAAAATCTCATCCCTTCCCCAATATCGCGCCACACACCCCTACCCCTTAATTCCCTGGTTGAACTTGATGGACATATGTCTTTTTTCGACCGTACTAACTATGTAACTATGTAACATAACATGGGGGGGGGGTCTCCTGGCTGTTCACACAGGTGTGTCATTGCTGTACATTGACCATGCATTGCTTCTGTGGTATTGCAAAAGGCAAAGACAAATGCTTCCAGCCATCCATTGCACTAATGGATTGGTCATCAGCTGGCTGTCTATGTCCCGCATCAATATAGACCAAAGTACAGAGGGTTAGGCTATGCTATTGTGCACCTACCTGATGCATCAGAAGGTGCGAGGGCCCTTGCTAAATTCTGTGCACAGACTTTGAGATCTATACTTTAGACTGTATCTAAACCTGTGGACTGACATTCTGGCCTACTTTCAGCCGATGCGACTTGTCTGTCGCTGAACAGTCGCTTTTTATGTATTCAGCACCTATGTATAATGTTGTAAAAATGCTCTAGAAGCTAAAGTCGCAGAAATGTCACACATATTTGGCCTGCAACTTTCTGTGCGACAAATTCAGACAGGAAAAATCAGTATAAATCCTTAGAAAATTATCCCCCAGTGTCTCCATCTGCTGGCGGTATTGAATAAGCATTGCTGCACTGATGGGGTATGCATTAGACGAAAAAAAAGAAGAAAAAGAAGAATAATACGCCCAGAAAAGAGGCGAAAAGGAGAAAAACGTAAAAAAACGTGAAAAAAAAGTAAGAGGAAGAGAAGGGAAAAAAAGGTGGAAATGGGTTTAAAAGTGATTTCGGCGGAGAAATATATATATATATATATATATATATATATATATATATATATACGCGCACACACACACATATATATAAACGTATTCTCCGTTGAGATATTGCAGCCGCTGCTGTGTCCAGGCCCAGGAGCCTTAGCACTGTGCTGTGATGTCACTCAATACCACTGACATCACTAGGTGTAAACAACATCTCTCCTTTGCTGTGTATGTGACTATGGAGCTGTTTGGTGATGTCGTCTATTATGGCCTTCATAGAAGCAACAGGAGATTGTTGCATCCATCTAGAACCCTCAGAACTACAGTGCTATGATGTCACTCACTTCCACAGGCCTTGCAGAGTGTAAACAACAACAACCCAGCTTTGTTGTGTATGTAACCATAGGGATTTGTGATGTCACCTAGAACCTTCACAGCAGCGACAGCTTTATGAGGAGCATCAGCACTGCTCTGCCTGAGCAGAACCATCACCGCCATAGGTTGTCAAATAACCCGGATTTAACCCACACAGGTAAGTCCAATGGGGTGCAGGCATGTCCTCTATGCTTACAGCTTCCCGTGGGTGTTGGTTTGATACCGTTTGGGGACAGCCAAGGAGGCATCTGCAGGCAACAAAGGTAGGTGTGTGCTTGTGTGTGTGTTTCCTATGCAGATCCTAAGCCCAGTGTCACATGCAAGTAGGAGGAGTAAGAAGGGTTCCTGGCAAATCCGGGTTATGGATTGCATTTAAAAAGGCCCCGTGGGAGTGCAATGGGCCCCTGTCTTGCTGCTTAGCAATAATGGTATGGGTTTAGGTTCTGCTGTGTGTACTGGTGGTTGACTGCCCCCCAGCCCAGAGTGTGCATGGAAAATTGTCTGGCAGCCTCCCTGACAGCAAGCAGTGATAGTGCCCATGAAGGGGACCTTGTTGGGCCCGCCCCTTTCACGGTTATCGCTTCTCGGCCTTTTGGCTAAGATCAAGTGTAGTATCTGTTCTTATCAGTTTAATATCTGATACGTCCCCTATCTGGGGACCATATATTAAATGGATTTTTGAGAACGGGGGCCGATTTCGAAGCTTACTTCCGTCGCCCTATGCATTGACCCGATATGGCAGTATCTTCGGGTACAGTGCACCACCCCCTTACAGGGTTAAAAAGAAAGATTCCTACTTTCATTGCTACCTGCTTGCTGGCTAGCCAGCTAGCCAGCCCTGTGGGCCTTGCTGCTGCAGCCAAAAAACAAAAGGTGGTGCTGCTGCTGCTGCTTCTGCTGCTTCTGCTTGTGTCTGGCCGCTGTTGGAGCGTCCAGGCACAGGACTTCTGCTGCTGACTAAATGGCCTCCTTAATTGGATCATTTGAGTAGCCAGCACACCTGTGCAGGTAGGGCATGACATGATAGGCAGCTGCCTTGATAGCGGGTGGGTGCTGAATGTTCCTAATTGACAAAATAAGATTAATGCTTATGAAGAAATATAAAATCTCATCCCTTCCCCAATATCGCGCCACACCCCTACCCCTTAATTCCCTGGTTGAACTTGATGGACATATGTCTTTTTTCGACCGTACTAACTATGTAACTATGTAACATAACATGGGGGGGGGGGGGGGGGTCTCCTGGCTGTTCACACAGGTGTGTCATTGCTGTACATTGACCATGCATTGCTTCTGTGGTATTGCAAAGGCAAAGACAAATGCTTCCAGCCATCCATTGCACTAATGGATTGGTCATCAGCTGGCTGTCTATGTCCCGCATCAATATAGACCAAAGTACAGAGGGTTAGGCTATGCTATTGTGCACCTACCTGATGCATCAGAAGGTGCGAGGCCCTTGCTAAATTCTGTGCACAGACTTTGAGATCTATACTTTAGACTGTATCTAAACCTGCTCCAACATGGACTGACATTCTGGCCTACTTTCAGCCGATGCGACTTGTCTGTCGCTGAACAGTCGCTTTTTATGTATTCAGCACCTATGTATAATGTTGTAAAAATGCTCTAGAAGCTAAAGTCGCAGAAATGTCACACATATTTGGCCTGCAACTTTCTGTGCGACAAATTCAGACAGGAAAAATCAGTATAAATCCTTAGAAAATTATCCCCCAGTGTCTCCATCTGCTGGCGGTATTGAATAAGCATTGCTGCACTGATGGGGTATGCATTAGACGAAAAAAAAGAAGAAAAAGAAGAATAATACGCCCAGAAAAGAGGCGAAAAGGAGAAAAACGTAAAAAAACGTGAAAAAAAAGTAAGAGGAAGAGAAGGGAAAAAAAGGTGGAAATGGGTTTAAAAGTGATTTCGGCGGAGAAATATATATATATATATATATATATATATATATATATATATATACGCGCACACACACACATATATATAAACGTATTCTCCGTTGAGATATTGCAGCCGCTGCTGTGTCCAGGCCCAGGAGCCTTAGCACTGTGCTGTGATGTCACTCAATACCACTGACATCACTAGGTGTAAACAACATCTCTCCTTTGCTGTGTATGTGACTATGGAGCTGTTTGGTGATGTCGTCTATTATGGCCTTCATAGAAGCAACAGGAGATTGTTGCATCCATCTAGAACCCTCAGAACTACAGTGCTATGATGTCACTCACTTCCACAGGCCTTGCAGAGTGTAAACAACAACAACCCAGCTTTGTTGTGTATGTAACCATAGGGATTTGTGATGTCACCTAGAACCTTCACAGCAGCGACAGCTTTATGAGGAGCATCAGCACTGCTCTGCCTGAGCAGAACCATCACCGCCATAGGTTGTCAAATAACCCGGATTTAACCCACACAGGTAAGTCCAATGGGGTGCAGGCATGTCCTCTATGCTTACAGCTTCCCGTGGGTGTTGGTTTGATACCGTTTGGGGACAGCCAAGGAGGCATCTGCAGGCAACAAAGGTAGGTGTGTGCTTGTGTGTGTGTTTCCTATGCAGATCCTAAGCCCAGTGTCACATGCAAGTAGGAGGAGTAAGAAGGGTTCCTGGCAAATCCGGGTTATGGATTGCATTTAAAAAGGCCCCGTGGGAGTGCAATGGGCCCCTGTCTTGCTGCTTAGCAATAATGGTATGGGTTTAGGTTCTGCTGTGTGTACTGGTGGTTGACTGCCCCCCAGCCCAGAGTGTGCATGGAAAATTGTCTGGCAGCCTCCCTGACAGCAAGCAGTGATAGTGCCCATGAAGGGGACCTTGTTGGGCCCGCCCCTTTCACGGTTATCGCTTCTCGGCCTTTTGGCTAAGATCAAGTGTAGTATCTGTTCTTATCAGTTTAATATCTGATACGTCCCCTATCTGGGGACCATATATTAAATGGATTTTTGAGAACGGGGGCCGATTTCGAAGCTTGCTTCCGTCGCCCTATGCATTGACCCGATATGGCAGTATCTTCGGGTACAGTGCACCACCCCCTTACAGGGTTAAAAAGAAAGATTCCTACTTTCATTGCTACCTGCTTGCTGGCTAGCCAGCTAGCCAGCCCTGTGGGCCTTGCTGCTGCAGCCAAAAAACAAAAGGTGGTGCTGCTGCTGCTGCTTCTGCTGCTTCTGCTTGTGTCTGGCCGCTGTTGGAGCGTCCAGGCACAGGACTTCTGCTGCTGCTGACTAAATGGCCTCCTTAATTGGATCATTTGAGTAGCCAGCACACCTGTGCAGGTAGGGCATGACATGATAGGCAGCTGCCTTGATAGCGGGTGGGTGCTGAATGTTCCTAATTGACAAAATAAGATTAATGCTTATGAAGAAATATAAAATCTCATCCCTTCCCCAATATCGCGCCACACCCCTACCCCTTAATTCCCTGGTTGAACTTGATGGACATATGTCTTTTTTCGACCGTACTAACTATGTAACTATGTAACATAACATGGGGGGGGGGGGGGGGGGGTCTCCTGGCTGTTCACACAGGTGTGTCATTGCTGTACATTGACCATGCATTGCTTCTGTGGTATTGCAAAGGCAAAGACAAATGCTTCCAGCCATCCATTGCACTAATGGATTGGTCATCAGCTGGCTGTCTATGTCCCGCATCAATATAGACCAAAGTACAGAGGGTTAGGCTATGCTATTGTGCACCTACCTGATGCATCAGAAGGTGCGAGGCCCTTGCTAAATTCTGTGCACAGACTTTGAGATCTATACTTTAGACTGTATCTAAACCTGCTCCAACATGGACTGACATTCTGGCCTACTTTCAGCGGATGCGACTTGTCTGTCGCTGAACAGTCGCTTTTTATGTATTCAGCACCTATGTATAATGTTGTAAAAATGCTCTAGAAGCTAAAGTCGCAGAAATGTCACACATATTTGGCCTGCAACTTTCTGTGCGACAAATTCAGACAGGAAAAATCAGTATAAATCCTTAGAAAATTATCCCCCAGTGTCTCCATCTGCTGGCGGTATTGAATAAGCATTGCTGCACTGATGGGGTATGCATTAGACGAAAAAAAAGAAGAAAAAGAAGAATAATACGCCCAGAAAAGAGGCGAAAAGGAGAAAAACGTAAAAAAACGTGAAAAAAAAGTAAGAGGAAGAGAAGGGAAAAAAAGGTGGAAATGGGTTTAAAAGTGATTTCGGCGGAGAAATATATATATATATATATATATATATATATATATATATATATATATACGCGCACACACACACATATATATAAACGTATTCTCCGTTGAGATATTGCAGCCGCTGCTGTGTCCAGGCCCAGGAGCCTTAGCACTGTGCTGTGATGTCACTCAATACCACTGACATCACTAGGTGTAAACAACATCTCTCCTTTGCTGTGTATGTGACTATGGAGCTGTTTGGTGATGTCGTCTATTATGGCCTTCATAGAAGCAACAGGAGATTGTTGCATCCATCTAGAACCCTCAGAACTACAGTGCTATGATGTCACTCACTTCCACAGGCCTTGCAGAGTGTAAACAACAACAACCCAGCTTTGTTGTGTATGTAACCATAGGGATTTGTGATGTCACCTAGAACCTTCACAGCAGCGACAGCTTTATGAGGAGCATCAGCACTGCTCTGCCTGAGCAGAACCATCACCGCCATAGGTTGTCAAATAACCCGGATTTAACCCACACAGGTAAGTCCAATGGGGTGCAGGCATGTCCTCTATGCTTACAGCTTCCCGTGGGTGTTGGTTTGATACCGTTTGGGGACAGCCAAGGAGGCATCTGCAGGCAACAAAGGTAGGTGTGTGCTTGTGTGTGTGTTTCCTATGCAGATCCTAAGCCCAGTGTCACATGCAAGTATGAGGAGTAAGAAGGGTTCCTGGCAAATCCGGGTTATGGATTGCATTTAAAAAGGCCCCGTGGGAGTGCAATGGGCCCCTGTCTTGCTGCTTAGCAATAATGGTATGGGTTTAGGTTCTGCTGTGTGTACTGGTGGTTGACTGCCCCCCAGCCCAGAGTGTGCATGGAAAATTGTCTGGCAGCCTCCCTGACAGCAAGCAGTGATAGTGCCCATGAAGGGGACCTTGTTGGGCCCGCCCCTTTCACGGTTATCGCTTCTCGGCCTTTTGGCTAAGATCAAGTGTAGTATCTGTTCTTATCAGTTTAATATCTGATACGTCCCCTATCTGGGGACCATATATTAAATGGATTTTTGAGAACGGGGGCCAATTTCGAAGCTTGCTTCCGTCGCCCTATGCATTGACCCGATATGGCAGTATCTTCGGGTACAGTGCACCACCCCCTTACAGGGTTAAAAAGAAAGATTCCTACTTTCATTGCTACCTGCTTGCTGGCTAGCCAGCTAGCCAGCCCTGTGGGCCTTGCTGCTGCAGCCAAAAAACAAAAGGTGGTGCTGCTGCTGCTGCTTCTGCTGCTTCTGCTTGTGTCTGGCCGCTGTTGGAGCGTCCAGGCACAGGACTTCTGCTGCTGCTGACTAAATGGCCTCCTTAATTGGATCATTTGAGTAGCCAGCACACCTGTGCAGGTAGGGCATGACATGATAGGCAGCTGCCTTGATAGCGGGTGGGTGCTGAATGTTCCTAATTGACAAAATAAGATTAATGCTTATGAAGAAATATAAAATCTCATCCCTTCCCCAATATCGCGCCACACCCCTACCCCTTAATTCCCTGGTTGAACTTGATGGACATATGTCTTTTTTCGACCGTACTAACTATGTAACTATGTAACATAACATGGGGGGGTCTCCTGGCTGTTCACACAGGTGTGTCATTGCTGTACATTGACCATGCATTGCTTCTGTGGTATTGCAAAGGCAAAGACAAATGCTTCCAGCCATCCATTGCACTAATGGATTGGTCATCAGCTGGCTGTCTATGTCCCGCATCAATATAGACCAAAGTACAGAGGGTTAGGCTATGCTATTGTGCACCTACCTGATGCATCAGAAGGTGCGAGGCCCTTGCTAAATTCTGTGCACAGACTTTGAGATCTATACTTTAGACTGTATCTAAACCTGCTCCAACATGGACTGACATTCTGGCCTACTTTCAGCCGATGCGACTTGTCTGTCGCTGAACAGTCGCTTTTTATGTATTCAGCACCTATGTATAATGTTGTAAAAATGCTCTAGAAGCTAAAGTCGCAGAAATGTCACACATATTTGGCCTGCAACTTTCTGTGCGACAAATTCAGACAGGAAAAATCAGTATAAATCCTTAGAAAATTATCCCCCAGTGTCTCCATCTGCTGGCGGTATTGAATAAGCATTGCTGCACTGATGGGGTATGCATTAGACGAAAAAAAAGAAGAAAAAGAAGAATAATACGCCCAGAAAAGAGGCGAAAAGGAGAAAAACGTAAAAAAACGTGAAAAAAAAGTAAGAGGAAGAGAAGGGAAAAAAAGGTGGAAATGGGTTTAAAAGTGATTTCGGCGGAGAAATATATATATATATATATATATATATATATATATATATATATATACGCGCACACACACACATATATATAAACGTATTCTCCGTTGAGATATTGCAGCCGCTGCTGTGTCCAGGCCCAGGAGCCTTAGCACTGTGCTGTGATGTCACTCAATACCACTGACATCACTAGGTGTAAACAACATCTCTCCTTTGCTGTGTATGTGACTATGGAGCTGTTTGGTGATGTCGTCTATTATGGCCTTCATAGAAGCAACAGGAGATTGTTGCATCCATCTAGAACCCTCAGAACTACAGTGCTATGATGTCACTCACTTCCACAGGCCTTGCAGAGTGTAAACAACAACAACCCAGCTTTGTTGTGTATGTAACCATAGGGATTTGTGATGTCACCTAGAACCTTCACAGCAGCGACAGCTTTATGAGGAGCATCAGCACTGCTCTGCCTGAGCAGAACCATCACCGCCATAGGTTGTCAAATAACCCGGATTTAACCCACACAGGTAAGTCCAATGGGGTGCAGGCATGTCCTCTATGCTTACAGCTTCCCGTGGGTGTTGGTTTGATACCGTTTGGGGACAGCCAAGGAGGCATCTGCAGGCAACAAAGGTAGGTGTGTGCTTGTGTGTGTGTTTCCTATGCAGATCCTAAGCCCAGTGTCACATGCAAGTAGGAGGAGTAAGAAGGGTTCCTGGCAAATCCGGGTTATGGATTGCATTTAAAAAGGCCCCGTGGGAGTGCAATGGGCCCCTGTCTTGCTGCTTAGCAATAATGGTATGGGTTTAGGTTCTGCTGTGTGTACTGGTGGTTGACTGCCCCCCAGCCCAGAGTGTGCATGGAAAATTGTCTGGCAGCCTCCCTGACAGCAAGCAGTGATAGTGCCCATGAAGGGGACCTTGTTGGGCCCGCCCCTTTCACGGTTATCGCTTCTCGGCCTTTTGGCTAAGATCAAGTGTAGTATCTGTTCTTATCAGTTTAATATCTGATACGTCCCCTATCTGGGGACCATATATTAAATGGATTTTTGAGAACGGGGGCCGATTTCGAAGCTTGCTTCCGTCGCCCTATGCATTGACCCGATATGGCAGTATCTTCGGGTACAGTGCACCACCCCCTTACAGGGTTAAAAAGAAAGATTCCTACTTTCATTGCTACCTGCTTGCTGGCTAGCCAGCTAGCCAGCCCTGTGGGCCTTGCTGCTGCAGCCAAAAAACAAAAGGTGGTGCTGCTGCTGCTGCTTCTGCTTGTGTCTGGCCGCTGTTGGAGCGTCCAGGCACAGGACTTCTGCTGCTGCTGACTAAATGGCCTCCTTAATTGGATCATTTGAGTAGCCAGCACACCTGTGCAGGTAGGGCATGACATGATAGGCAGCTGCCTTGATAGCGGGTGGGTGCTGAATGTTCCTAATTGACAAAATAAGATTAATGCTTATGAAGAAATATAAAATCTCATCCCTTCCCCAATATCGCGCCACACCCCTACCCCTTAATTCCCTGGTTGAACTTGATGGACATATGTCTTTTTTCGACCGTACTAACTATGTAACTATGTAACATAACATGGGGGGGGGTCTCCTGGCTGTTCACACAGGTGTGTCATTGCTGTACATTGACCATGCATTGCTTCTGTGGTATTGCAAAGGCAAAGACAAATGCTTCCAGCCATCCATTGCACTAATGGATTGGTCATCAGCTGGCTGTCTATGTCCCGCATCAATATAGACCAAAGTACAGAGGGTTAGGCTATGCTATTGTGCACCTACCTGATGCATCAGAAGGTGCGAGGCCCTTGCTAAATTCTGTGCACAGACTTTGAGATCTATACTTTAGACTGTATCTAAACCTGCTCCAACATGGACTGACATTCTGGCCTACTTTCAGCCGATGCGACTTGTCTGTCGCTGAACAGTCGCTTTTTATGTATTCAGCACCTATGTATAATGTTGTAAAAATGCTCTAGAAGCTAAAGTCGCAGAAATGTCACACATATTTGGCCTGCAACTTTCTGTGCGACAAATTCAGACAGGAAAAATCAGTATAAATCCTTAGAAAATTATCCCCCAGTGTCTCCATCTGCTGGCGGTATTGAATAAGCATTGCTGCACTGATGGGGTATGCATTAGACGAAAAAAAAGAAGAAAAAGAAGAATAATACGCCCAGAAAAGAGGCGAAAAGGAGAAAAACGTAAAAAAACGTGAAAAAAAAGTAAGAGGAAGAGAAGGGAAAAAAAGGTGGAAATGGGTTTAAAAGTGATTTCGGCGGAGAAATATATATATATATATATATATATATATATATATATATATATATATACGCGCACACACACACATATATATAAACGTATTCTCCGTTGAGATATTGCAGCCGCTGCTGTGTCCAGGCCCAGGAGCCTTAGCACTGTGCTGTGATGTCACTCAATACCACTGACATCACTAGGTGTAAACAACATCTCTCCTTTGCTGTGTATGTGACTATGGAGCTGTTTGGTGATGTCGTCTATTATGGCCTTCATAGAAGCAACAGGAGATTGTTGCATCCATCTAGAACCCTCAGAACTACAGTGCTATGATGTCACTCACTTCCACAGGCCTTGCAGAGTGTAAACAACAACAACCCAGCTTTGTTGTGTATGTAACCATAGGGATTTGTGATGTCACCTAGAACCTTCACAGCAGCGACAGCTTTATGAGGAGCATCAGCACTGCTCTGCCTGAGCAGAACCATCACCGCCATAGGTTGTCAAATAACCCGGATTTAACCCACACAGGTAAGTCCAATGGGGTGCAGGCATGTCCTCTATGCTTACAGCTTCCCATGGGTGTTGGTTTGATACCGTTTGGGGACAGCCAAGGAGGCATCTGCAGGCAACAAAGGTAGGTGTGTGCTTGTGTGTGTGTTTCCTATGCAGATCCTAAGCCCAGTGTCACATGCAAGTAGGAGGAGTAAGAAGGGTTCCTGGCAAATCCGGGTTATGGATTGCATTTAAAAAGGCCCCGTGGGAGTGCAATGGGCCCCTGTCTTGCTGCTTAGCAATAATGGTATGGGTTTAGGTTCTGCTGTGTGTACTGGTGGTTGACTGCCCCCCAGCCCAGAGTGTGCATGGAAAATTGTCTGGCAGCCTCCCTGACAGCAAGCAGTGATAGTGCCCATGAAGGGGACCTTGTTGGGCCCGCCCCTTTCACGGTTATCGCTTCTCGGCCTTTTGGCTAAGATCAAGTGTAGTATCTGTTCTTATCAGTTTAATATCTGATACGTCCCCTATCTGGGGACCATATATTAAATGGATTTTTGAGAACGGGGGCCGATTTCGAAGCTTGCTTCCGTCGCCCTATGCATTGACCCGATATGGCAGTATCTTCGGGTACAGTGCACCACCCCCTTACAGGGTTAAAAAGAAAGATTCCTACTTTCATTGCTACCTGCTTGCTGGCTAGCCAGCTAGCCAGCCCTGTGGGCCTTGCTGCTGCAGCCAAAAAACAAAAGGTGGTGCTGCTGCTGCTGCTTCTGCTGCTTCTGCTTGTGTCTGGCCGCTGTTGGAGCGTCCAGGCACAGGACTTCTGCTGCTGCTGACTAAATGGCCTCCTTAATTGGATCATTTGAGTAGCCAGCACACCTGTGCAGGTAGGGCATGACATGATAGGCAGCTGCCTTGATAGCGGGTGGGTGCTGAATGTTCCTAATTGACAAAATAAGATTAATGCTTATGAAGAAATATAAAATCTCATCCCTTCCCCAATATCGCGCCACACCCCTACCCCTTAATTCCCTGGTTGAACTTGATGGACATATGTCTTTTTTCGACCGTACTAACTATGTAACTATGTAACATAACATGGGGGGGGGGGGGGGGGTCTCCTGGCTGTTCACACAGGTGTGTCATTGCTGTACATTGACCATGCATTGCTTCTGTGGTATTGCAAAGGCAAAGACAAATGCTTCCAGCCATCCATTGCACTAATGGATTGGTCATCAGCTGGCTGTCTATGTCCCGCATCAATATAGACCAAAGTACAGAGGGTTAGGCTATGCTATTGTGCACCTACCTGATGCATCAGAAGGTGCGAGGCCCTTGCTAAATTCTGTGCACAGACTTTGAGATCTATACTTTAGACTGTATCTAAACCTGCTCCAACATGGACTGACATTCTGGCCTACTTTCAGCCGATGCGACTTGTCTGTCGCTGAACAGTCGCTTTTTATGTATTCAGCACCTATGTATAATGTTGTAAAAATGCTCTAGAAGCTAAAGTCGCAGAAATGTCACACATATTTGGCCTGCAACTTTCTGTGCGACAAATTCAGACAGGAAAAATCAGTATAAATCCTTAGAAAATTATCCCCCAGTGTCTCCATCTGCTGGCGGTATTGAATAAGCATTGCTGCACTGATGGGGTATGCATTAGACGAAAAAAAAGAAGAAAAAGAAGAATAATACGCCCAGAAAAGAGGCGAAAAGGAGAAAAACGTAAAAAAACGTGAAAAAAAAGTAAGAGGAAGAGAAGGGAAAAAAAGGTGGAAATGGGTTTAAAAGTGATTTCGGCGGAGAAATATATATATATATATATATATATATATATATATATATATATACGCGCACACACACACATATATATAAACGTATTCTCCGTTGAGATATTGCAGCCGCTGCTGTGTCCAGGCCCAGGAGCCTTAGCACTGTGCTGTGATGTCACTCAATACCACTGACATCACTAGGTGTAAACAACATCTCTCCTTTGCTGTGTATGTGACTATGGAGCTGTTTGGTGATGTCGTCTATTATGGCCTTCATAGAAGCAACAGGAGATTGTTGCATCCATCTAGAACCCTCAGAACTACAGTGCTATGATGTCACTCACTTCCACAGGCCTTGCAGAGTGTAAACAACAACAACCCAGCTTTGTTGTGTATGTAACCATAGGGATTTGTGATGTCACCTAGAACCTTCACAGCAGCGACAGCTTTATGAGGAGCATCAGCACTGCTCTGCCTGAGCAGAACCATCACCGCCATAGGTTGTCAAATAACCCGGATTTAACCCACACAGGTAAGTCCAATGGGGTGCAGGCATGTCCTCTATGCTTACAGCTTCCCGTGGGTGTTGGTTTGATACCGTTTGGGGACAGCCAAGGAGGCATCTGCAGGCAACAAAGGTAGGTGTGTGCTTGTGTGTGTGTTTCCTATGCAGATCCTAAGCCCAGTGTCACATGCAAGTAGGAGGAGTAAGAAGGGTTCCTGGCAAATCCGGGTTATGGATTGCATTTAAAAAGGCCCCGTGGGAGTGCAATGGGCCCCTGTCTTGCTGCTTAGCAATAATGGTATGGGTTTAGGTTCTGCTGTGTGTACTGGTGGTTGACTGCCCCCCAGCCCAGAGTGTGCATGGAAAATTGTCTGGCAGCCTCCCTGACAGCAAGCAGTGATAGTGCCCATGAAGGGGACCTTGTTGGGCCCGCCCCTTTCACGGTTATCGCTTCTCGGCCTTTTGGCTAAGATCAAGTGTAGTATCTGTTCTTATCAGTTTAATATCTGATACGTCCCCTATCTGGGGACCATATATTAAATGGATTTTTGAGAACGGGGGCCGATTTCGAAGCTTGCTTCCGTCGCCCTATGCATTGACCCGATATGGCAGTATCTTCGGGTACAGTGCACCACCCCCTTACAGGGTTAAAAAGAAAGATTCCTACTTTCATTGCTACCTGCTTGCTGGCTAGCCAGCTAGCCAGCCCTGTGGGCCTTGCTGCTGCAGCCAAAAAACAAAAGGTGGTGCTGCTGCTGCTGCTTCTGCTGCTTCTGCTTGTGTCTGGCCGCTGTTGGAGCGTCCAGGCACAGGACTTCTGCTGCTGCTGACTAAATGGCCTCCTTAATTGGATCATTTGAGTAGCCAGCACACCTGTGCAGGTAGGGCATGACATGATAGGCAGCTGCCTTGATAGCGGGTGGGTGCTGAATGTTCCTAATTGACAAAATAAGATTAATGCTTATGAAGAAATATAAAATCTCATCCCTTCCCCAATATCGCGCCACACCCCTACCCCTTAATTCCCTGGTTGAACTTGATGGACATATGTCTTTTTTCGACCGTACTAACTATGTAACTATGTAACATAACATGGGGGGGGGGGGGGGGGGGTCTCCTGGCTGTTCACACAGGTGTGTCATTGCTGTACATTGACCATGCATTGCTTCTGTGGTATTGCAAAGGCAAAGACAAATGCTTCCAGCCATCCATTGCACTAATGGATTGGTCATCAGCTGGCTGTCTATGTCCCGCATCAATATAGACCAAAGTACAGAGGGTTAGGCTATGCTATTGTGCACCTACCTGATGCATCAGAAGGTGCGAGGCCCTTGCTAAATTCTGTGCACAGACTTTGAGATCTATACTTTAGACTGTATCTAAACCTGCTCCAACATGGACTGACATTCTGGCCTACTTTCAGCCGATGCGACTTGTCTGTCGCTGAACAGTCGCTTTTTATGTATTCAGCACCTATGTATAATGTTGTAAAAATGCTCTAGAAGCTAAAGTCGCAGAAATGTCACACATATTTGGCCTGCAACTTTCTGTGCGACAAATTCAGACAGGAAAAATCAGTATAAATCCTTAGAAAATTATCCCCCAGTGTCTCCATCTGCTGGCGGTATTGAATAAGCATTGCTGCACTGATGGGGTATGCATTAGACGAAAAAAAAGAAGAAAAAGAAGAATAATACGCCCAGAAAAGAGGCGAAAAGGAGAAAAACGTAAAAAAACGTGAAAAAAAAGTAAGAGGAAGAGAAGGGAAAAAAAGGTGGAAATGGGTTTAAAAGTGATTTCGGCGGAGAAATATATATATATATATATATATATATATATATATATATATATATACGCGCACACACACACATATATATAAACGTATTCTCCGTTGAGATATTGCAGCCGCTGCTGTGTCCAGGCCCAGGAGCCTTAGCACTGTGCTGTGATGTCACTCAATACCACTGACATCACTAGGTGTAAACAACATCTCTCCTTTGCTGTGTATGTGACTATGGAGCTGTTTGGTGATGTCGTCTATTATGGCCTTCATAGAAGCAACAGGAGATTGTTGCATCCATCTAGAACCCTCAGAACTACAGTGCTATGATGTCACTCACTTCCACAGGCCTTGCAGAGTGTAAACAACAACAACCCAGCTTTGTTGTGTATGTAACCATAGGGATTTGTGATGTCACCTAGAACCTTCACAGCAGCGACAGCTTTATGAGGAGCATCAGCACTGCTCTGCCTGAGCAGAACCATCACCGCCATAGGTTGTCAAATAACCCGGATTTAACCCACACAGGTAAGTCCAATGGGGTGCAGGCATGTCCTCTATGCTTACAGCTTCCCGTGGGTGTTGGTTTGATACCGTTTGGGGACAGCCAAGGAGGCATCTGCAGGCAACAAAGGTAGGTGTGTGCTTGTGTGTGTGTTTCCTATGCAGATCCTAAGCCCAGTGTCACATGCAAGTAGGAGGAGTAAGAAGGGTTCCTGGCAAATCCGGGTTATGGATTGCATTTAAAAAGGCCCCGTGGGAGTGCAATGGGCCTCTGTCTTGCTGCTTAGCAATAATGGTATGGGTTTAGGTTCTGCTGTGTGTACTGGTGGTTGACTGCCCCCCAGCCCAGAGTGTGCATGGAAAATTGTCTGGCAGCCTCCCTGACAGCAAGCAGTGATAGTGCCCATGAAGGGGACCTTGTTGGGCCCGCCCCTTTCACGGTTATCGCTTCTCGGCCTTTTGGCTAAGATCAAGTGTAGTATCTGTTCTTATCAGTTTAATATCTGATACGTCCCCTATCTGGGGACCATATATTAAATGGATTTTTGAGAACGGGGGCCGATTTCGAAGCTTGCTTCCGTCGCCCTATGCATTGACCCGATATGGCAGTATCTTCGGGTACAGTGCACCACCCCCTTACAGGGTTAAAAAGAAAGATTCCTACTTTCATTGCTACCTGCTTGCTGGCTAGCCAGCTAGCCAGCCCTGTGGGCCTTGCTGCTGCAGCCAAAAAACAAAAGGTGGTGCTGCTGCTGCTGCTTCTGCTGCTTCTGCTTGTGTCTGGCCGCTGTTGGAGCGTCCAGGCACAGGACTTCTGCTGCTGCTGACTAAATGGCCTCCTTAATTGGATCATTTGAGTAGCCAGCACACCTGTGCAGGTAGGGCATGACATGATAGGCAGCTGCCTTGATAGCGGGTGGGTGCTGAATGTTCCTAATTGACAAAATAAGATTAATGCTTATGAAGAAATATAAAATCTCATCCCTTCCCCAATATCGCGCCACACCCCTACCCCTTAATTCCCTGGTTGAACTTGATGGACATATGTCTTTTTTCGACCGTACTAACTATGTAACTATGTAACATAACATGGGGGGGGGGGGGGGGGGGGTCTCCTGGCTGTTCACACAGGTGTGTCATTGCTGTACATTGACCATGCATTGCTTCTGTGGTATTGCAAAGGCAAAGACAAATGCTTCCAGCCATCCATTGCACTAATGGATTGGTCATCAGCTGGCTGTCTATGTCCCGCATCAATATAGACCAAAGTACAGAGGGTTAGGCTATGCTATTGTGCACCTACCTGATGCATCAGAAGGTGCGAGGCCCTTGCTAAATTCTGTGCACAGACTTTGAGATCTATACTTTAGACTGTATCTAAACCTGCTCCAACATGGACTGACATTCTGGCCTACTTTCAGCCGATGCGACTTGTCTGTCGCTGAACAGTCGCTTTTTATGTATTCAGCACCTATGTATAATGTTGTAAAAATGCTCTAGAAGCTAAAGTCGCAGAAATGTCACACATATTTGGCCTGCAACTTTCTGTGCGACAAATTCAGACAGGAAAAATCAGTATAAATCCTTAGAAAATTATCCCCCAGTGTCTCCATCTGCTGGCGGTATTGAATAAGCATTGCTGCACTGATGGGGTATGCATTAGACGAAAAAAAAGAAGAAAAAGAAGAATAATACGCCCAGAAAAGAGGCGAAAAGGAGAAAAACGTAAAAAAACGTGAAAAAAAAGTAAGAGGAAGAGAAGGGAAAAAAAGGTGGAAATGGGTTTAAAAGTGATTTCGGCGGAGAATATATATATATATATATATATATATATATATATATATATATACGCGCACACACACACATATATATAAACGTATTCTCCGTTGAGATATTGCAGCCGCTGCTGTGTCCAGGCCCAGGAGCCTTAGCACTGTGCTGTGATGTCACTCAATACCACTGACATCACTAGGT
Organism: Hyla sarda; assembly: GCF_029499605.1. Lineage (NCBI taxonomy): Eukaryota > Metazoa > Chordata > Amphibia > Anura > Hylidae > Hyla > Hyla sarda. The sequence goes on from NW_026610646.1 coordinate 117,947, forward strand.
GTAAACAACATCTCTCCTTTGCTGTGTATGTGACTATGGAGCTGTTTGGTGATGTCGTCTATTATGGCCTTCATAGAAGCAACAGGAGATTGTTGCATCCATCTAGAACCCTCAGAACTACAGTGCTATGATGTCACTCACTTCCACAGGCCTTGCAGAGTGTAAACAACAACAACCCAGCTTTGTTGTGTATGTAACCATAGGGATTTGTGATGTCACCTAGAACCTTCACAGCAGCGACAGCTTTATGAGGAGCATCAGCACTGCTCTGCCTGAGCAGAATCATCACCGCCATAGGTTGTCAAATAACCCGGATTTAACCCACACAGGTAAGTCCAATGGGGTGCAGGCATGTCCTCTATGCTTACAGCTTCCCGTGGGTGTTGGTTTGATACCGTTTGGGGACAGCCAAGGAGGCATCTGCAGGCAACAAAGGTAGGTGTGTGCTTGTGTGTGTGTTTCCTATGCAGATCCTAAGCCCAGTGTCACATGCAAGTAGGAGGAGTAAGAAGGGTTCCTGGCAAATCCGGGTTATGGATTGCATTTAAAAAGGCCCCGTGGGAGTGCAATGGGCCCCTGTCTTGCTGCTTAGCAATAATGGTATGGGTTTAGGTTCTGCTGTGTGTACTGGTGGTTGACTGCCCCCCAGCCCAGAGTGTGCATGGAAAATTGTCTGGCAGCCTCCCTGACAGCAAGCAGTGATAGTGCCCATGAAGGGGACCTTGTTGGGCCCGCCCCTTTCACGGTTATCGCTTCTCGGCCTTTTGGCTAAGATCAAGTGTAGTATCTGTTCTTATCAGTTTAATATCTGATACGTCCCCTATCTGGGGACCATATATTAAATGGATTTTTGAGAACGGGGGCCGATTTCGAAGCTTGCTTCCGTCGCCCTATGCATTGACCCGATATGGCAGTATCTTCGGGTACAGTGCACCACCCCCTTACAGGGTTAAAAAGAAAGATTCCTACTTTCATTGCTACCTGCTTGCTGGCTAGCCAGCTAGCCAGCCCTGTGGGCCTTGCTGCTGCAGCCAAAAAACAAAAGGTGGTGCTGCTGCTGCTGCTTCTGCTGCTTCTGCTGCTTCTGCTTGTGTCTGGCCGCTGTTGGAGCGTCCAGGCACAGGACTTCTGCTGCTGCTGACTAAATGGCCTCCTTAATTGGATCATTTGAGTAGCCAGCACACCTGTGCAGGTAGGGCATGACATGATAGGCAGCTGCCTTGATAGCGGGTGGGTGCTGAATGTTCCTAATTGACAAAATAAGATTAATGCTTATGAAGAAATATAAAATCTCATCCCTTCCCCAATATCGCGCCACACCCCTACCCCTTAATTCCCTGGTTGAACTTGATGGACATATGTCTTTTTTCGACCGTACTAACTATGTAACTATGTAACATAACATGGGGGGGGGGGGGGGGGGGGTCTCCTGGCTGTTCACACAGGTGTGTCATTGCTGTACATTGACCATGCATTGCTTCTGTGGTATTGCAAAGGCAAAGACAAATGCTTCCAGCCATCCATTGCACTAATGGATTGGTCATCAGCTGGCTGTCTATGTCCCGCATCAATATAGACCAAAGTACAGAGGGTTAGGCTATGCTATTGTGCACCTACCTGATGCATCAGAAGGTGCGAGGCCCTTGCTAAATTCTGTGCACAGACTTTGAGATCTATACTTTAGACTGTATCTAAACCTGCTCCAACATGGACTGACATTCTGGCCTACTTTCAGCCGATGCGACTTGTCTGTCGCTGAACAGTCGCTTTTTATGTATTCAGCACCTATGTATAATGTTGTAAAAATGCTCTAGAAGCTAAAGTCGCAGAAATGTCACACATATTTGGCCTGCAACTTTCTGTGCGACAAATTCAGACAGGAAAAATCAGTATAAATCCTTAGAAAATTATCCCCCAGTGTCTCCATCTGCTGGCGGTATTGAATAAGCATTGCTGCACTGATGGGGTATGCATTAGACGAAAAAAAAGAAGAAAAAGAAGAATAATACGCCCAGAAAAGAGGCGAAAAGGAGAAAAACGTAAAAAAACGTGAAAAAAAAGTAAGAGGAAGAGAAGGGAAAAAAAGGTGGAAATGGGTTTAAAAGTGATTTCGGCGGAGAAATATATATATATATATATATATATATATATATATATATATATATATACGCGCACACACACACATATATATAAACGTATTCTCCGTTGAGATATTGCAGCCGCTGCTGTGTCCAGGCCCAGGAGCCTTAGCACTGTGCTGTGATGTCACTCAATACCACTGACATCACTAGGTGTAAACAACATCTCTCCTTTGCTGTGTATGTGACTATGGAGCTGTTTGGTGATGTTGTCTATTATGGCCTTCATAGAAGCAACAGGAGATTGTTGCATCCATCTAGAACCCTCAGAACTACAGTGCTATGATGTCACTCACTTCCACAGGCCTTGCAGAGTGTAAACAACAACAACCCAGCTTTGTTGTGTATGTAACCATAGGGATTTGTGATGTCACCTAGAACCTTCACAGCAGCGACAGCTTTATGAGGAGCATCAGCACTGCTCTGCCTGAGCAGAACCATCACCGCCATAGGTTGTCAAATAACCCGGATTTAACCCACACAGGTAAGTCCAATGGGGTGCAGGCATGTCCTCTATGCTTACAGCTTCCCGTGGGTGTTGGTTTGATACCGTTTGGGGACAGCCAAGGAGGCATCTGCAGGCAACAAAGGTAGGTGTGTGCTTGTGTGTGTGTTTCCTATGCAGATCCTAAGCCCAGTGTCACATGCAAGTAGGAGGAGTAAGAAGGGTTCCTGGCAAATCCGGGTTATGGATTGCATTTAAAAAGGCCCCGTGGGAGTGCAATGGGCCCCTGTCTTGCTGCTTAGCAATAATGGTATGGGTTTAGGTTCTGCTGTGTGTACTGGTGGTTGACTGCCCCCCAGCCCAGAGTGTGCATGGAAAATTGTCTGGCAGCCTCCCTGACAGCAAGCAGTGATAGTGCCCATGAAGGGGACCTTGTTGGGCCCGCCCCTTTCACGGTTATCGCTTCTCGGCCTTTTGGCTAAGATCAAGTGTAGTATTTGCTTGCTTGATCTGGCTGGAAGGTGCCCGGGGTACCCGCTCCTTTTCCCTGGGGGATCGTTCCATCTTTTGGTGGGACTAAACCCCCTTGCTGACATCAGGGTAGCGGCTTAGTCCCCGGGCAACGAGGAGCGATCACCACCTACCTGCTTGCAGTAGGGGAGGTGTTTTGTTCTGCGATGGAGGAGGCTGGCAAGACAGAAGATCCTGCTGTAGGTGTACCTAGCTACGCCAGACTACGAAATGGAGTTCGTGTTACTCTTTTGGACCCTGAGAAGAAGGAGAGAGGCTTATTTTTCGTAGTGGAAGAGATTTTGTTCAAGCTCTTTGAGCTGAAGAAGGAACAGATATTATCCATGCTGGAATTTCCAAGAAGTGGTATCTATGACGTGGTTCTGGTTTCGGAGGAGGACTGTGGTATGTTCTGCAATAAAGCATTGCTGTGGAAGTCGCAAACCGTGTTGGCAGGGGTAGAGATTACTCCCCATTTTCCGATGCAGGAAAGACTTCTAACTGTAAGGATGTACAGTCCGTATATCCCAGAAGAGGAGATTGTTTTGTTCCTTTCCAGATTCTGTGAGGAGGTGAAGCCAAAAGGCAAGATATATAATCAATTCGGTCTTTGGACGACGAAGTGGAAATTTCAAGTAAAGTTTCAGAAAGCACCTGATGGAAGGCTAATGTATCCGCCTGGTCGTTTTAAGATTGGTACAGTTAATGGGGACCTGTTCTTTTCTGGCATGGACGACTTTTGTCGAAAGTGTAAGAAGTACGGGCATAGGAAAGATTTCTGCGACATCTTGTGGTGCTATAAATGTCAAGGAGAAGGCCATGAACCAGAAGCATGTAAAGAAAAGAAAAAATGTCACCTATGTGGTGATGAGGGGCATCTGGTAGGCACGTGTCCTAAGAGGAAGAAGAAGAAGAAGGAGGGTATGAAAAGAAATAGAGAGGAGGAAATTGAGGTGAGTGAAGAACCGGAAGGGGAAGAAGCTCCAACTAGAAAAGTGGTGGAGGAGAAGAAAAGGAAAGAAAATGAAGAAGATGAATTTATACCGGTAAGGTATGGAGGCTCTCTTGATGTTGTTTTCGAGAGTGTGACAAATAAAGAGAAAAAGGCCTTTGACAAGGATTTGGGTAGTCTAAAAGAAAGATTGGGATACAAAATCAATGAAGCAAGGGATAAAGTTTATCGTTCGTTTCACGCAGATGTGGATAGATTTGTGGAAACATACAAAGTTCCGGCGTGGCTGGCGGTTCCAGCTAAAAGTGAGATGCAGAGAGGTGCAATAACTTGTGGTTTCCTAGAGTTCTTGATGGTTTTTGCATGGAGAAGAGGAATGACCTTTTGGTAATCCTCTTTGGTGAAATATTGCATTGTTAGTTTTGGTTAAATATTTTTTTATGTTTTAAATATGGTTTCTTTTATTGTTAAAAAAAGATAAAGAAATAAAGAAAAACGGGTTTTCCTGATGATGAACAAAAAAATCAAGCTCAAATAAGAACTTAGAGCTCTGATGGAGTTCTGAGGGTTAACTTAAAAAAAAAAAATCTGTTCTTATCAGTAGGGCTTGCGATAGACCGCATCCTTTGTGCACGTTTTTTTAGTGTAACACGTTTGCACTTTTTCTTGCACTTTGGGTGAATCGAAAGCACGTTCCTCGGCTTTAGATAAAAAAAAAAAAAAAAAAAAAAAAATCTGTTCTTATCAGTTTAATATCTGATACGTCCCCTATCTGGGGACCATATATTAAATGGATTTTTGAGAACGGGGGCCGATTTCGAAGCTTGCTTCCGTCGCCCTATGCATTGACCCGATATGGCAGTATCTTCGGGTACAGTGCACCACCCCCTTACAGGGTTAAAAAGAAAGATTCCTACTTTCATTGCTACCTGCTTGCTGGCTAGCCAGCTAGCCAGCCCTGTGGGCCTTGCTGCTGCAGCCAAAAAACAAAAGGTGCTGCTGCTGCTGCTTCTGCTGCTTCTGCTTGTGTCTGGCCGCTGTTGGAGCGTCCAGGCACAGGACTTCTGCTGCTGCTGACTAAATGGCCTCCTTAATTGGATCATTTGAGTAGCCAGCACACCTGTGCAGGTAGGGCATGACATGATAGGCAGCTGCCTTGATAGCGGGTGGGTGCTGAATGTTCCTAATTGACAAAATAAGATTAATGCTTATGAAGAAATATAAAATCTCATCCCTTCCCCAATATCGCGCCACACCCCTACCCCTTAATTCCCTGGTTGAACTTGATGGACATATGTCTTTTTTCGACCGTACTAACTATGTAACTATGTAACATAACATGGGGGGGGGGGGGGGGGGGGTCTCCTGGCTGTTCACACAGGTGTGTCATTGCTGTACATTGACCATGCATTGCTTCTGTGGTATTGCAAAGGCAAAGACAAATGCTTCCAGCCATCCATTGCACTAATGGATTGGTCATCAGCTGGCTGTCTATGTCCCGCATCAATATAGACCAAAGTACAGAGGGTTAGGCTATGCTATTGTGCACCTACCTGATGCATCAGAAGGTGCGAGGCCCTTGCTAAATTCTGTGCACAGACTTTGAGATCTATACTTTAGACTGTATCTAAACCTGCTCCAACATGGACTGACATTCTGGCCTACTTTCAGCCGATGCGACTTGTCTGTCGCTGAACAGTCGCTTTTTATGTATTCAGCACCTATGTATAATGTTGTAAAAATGCTCTAGAAGCTAAAGTCGCAGAAATGTCACACATATTTGGCCTGCAACTTTCTGTGCGACAAATTCAGACAGGAAAAATCAGTATAAATCCTTAGAAAATTATCCCCCAGTGTCTCCATCTGCTGGCGGTATTGAATAAGCATTGCTGCACTGATGGGGTATGCATTAGACGAAAAAAAAGAAGAAAAAGAAGAATAATACGCCCAGAAAAGAGGCGAAAAGGAGAAAAACGTAAAAAAACGTGAAAAAAAAGTAAGAGGAAGAGAAGGGAAAAAAAGGTGGAAATGGGTTTAAAAGTGATTTCGGCGGAGAAATATATATATATATATATATATATATATATATATATATATATATACGCGCACACACACACATATATATAAACGTATTCTCCGTTGAGATATTGCAGCCGCTGCTGTGTCCAGGCCCAGGAGCCTTAGCACTGTGCTGTGATGTCACTCAATACCACTGACATCACTAGGTGTAAACAACATCTCTCCTTTGCTGTGTATGTGACTATGGAGCTGTTTGGTGATGTCGTCTATTATGGCCTTCATAGAAGCAACAGGAGATTGTTGCATCCATCTAGAACCCTCAGAACTACAGTGCTATGATGTCACTCACTTCCACAGGCCTTGCAGAGTGTAAACAACAACAACCCAGCTTTGTTGTGTATGTAACCATAGGGATTTGTGATGTCACCTAGAACCTTCACAGCAGCGACAGCTTTATGAGGAGCATCAGCACTGCTCTGCCTGAGCAGAATCATCACCGCCATAGGTTGTCAAATAACCCGGATTTAACCCACACAGGTAAGTCCAATGGGGTGCAGGCATGTCCTCTATGCTTACAGCTTCCCGTGGGTGTTGGTTTGATACCGTTTGGGGACAGCCAAGGAGGCATCTGCAGGCAACAAAGGTAGGTGTGTGCTTGTGTGTGTGTTTCCTATGCAGATCCTAAGCCCAGTGTCACATGCAAGTAGGAGGAGTAAGAAGGGTTCCTGGCAAATCCGGGTTATGGATTGCATTTAAAAAGGCCCCGTGGGAGTGCAATGGGCCCCTGTCTTGCTGCTTAGCAATAATGGTATGGGTTTAGGTTCTGCTGTGTGTACTGGTGGTTGACTGCCCCCCAGCCCAGAGTGTGCATGGAAAATTGTCTGGCAGCCTCCCTGACAGCAAGCAGTGATAGTGCCCATGAAGGGGACCTTGTTGGGCCCGCCCCTTTCACGGTTATCGCTTCTCGGCCTTTTGGCTAAGATCAAGTGTAGTATCTGTTCTTATCAGTTTAATATCTGATACGTCCCCTATCTGGGGACCATATATTAAATGGATTTTTGAGAACGGGGGCCGATTTCGAAGCTTGCTTCCGTCGCCCTATGCATTGACCCGATATGGCAGTATCTTCGGGTACAGTGCACCACCCCCTTACAGGGTTAAAAAGAAAGATTCCTACTTTCATTGCTACCTGCTTGCTGGCTAGCCAGCTAGCCAGCCCTGTGGGCCTTGCTGCTGCAGCCAAAAAACAAAAGGTGGTGCTGCTGCTGCTGCTTCTGCTGCTTCTGCTTGTGTCTGGCCGCTGTTGGAGCGTCCAGGCACAGGACTTCTGCTGCTGCTGACTAAATGGCCTCCTTAATTGGATCATTTGAGTAGCCAGCACACCTGTGCAGGTAGGGCATGACATGATAGGCAGCTGCCTTGATAGCGGGTGGGTGCTGAATGTTCCTAATTGACAAAATAAGATTAATGCTTATGAAGAAATATAAAATCTCATCCCTTCCCCAATATCGCGCCACACCCCTACCCCTTAATTCCCTGGTTGAACTTGATGGACATATGTCTTTTTTCGACCGTACTAACTATGTAACTATGTAACATAACATGGGGGGGGGGGGGGGGGTCTCCTGGCTGTTCACACAGGTGTGTCATTGCTGTACATTGACCATGCATTGCTTCTGTGGTATTGCAAAGGCAAAGACAAATGCTTCCAGCCATCCATTTCACTAATGGATTGGTCATCAGCTGGCTGTCTATGTCCCGCATCAATATAGACCAAAGTACAGAGGGTTAGGCTATGCTATTGTGCACCTACCTGATGCATCAGAAGGTGCGAGGCCCTTGCTAAATTCTGTGCACAGACTTTGAGATCTATACTTTAGACTGTATCTAAACCTGCTCCAACATGGACTGACATTCTGGCCTACTTTCAGCCGATGCGACTTGTCTGTCGCTGAACAGTCGCTTTTTATGTATTCAGCACCTATGTATAATGTTGTAAAAATGCTCTAGAAGCTAAAGTCGCAGAAATGTCACACATATTTGGCCTGCAACTTTCTGTGCGACAAATTCAGACAGGAAAAATCAGTATAAATCCTTAGAAAATTATCCCCCAGTGTCTCCATCTGCTGGCGGTATTGAATAAGCATTGCTGCACTGATGGGGTATGCATTAGACGAAAAAAAAGAAGAAAAAGAAGAATAATACGCCCAGAAAAGAGGCGAAAAGGAGAAAAACGTAAAAAAACGTGAAAAAAAAGTAAGAGGAAGAGAAGGGAAAAAAAGGTGGAAATGGGTTTAAAAGTGATTTCGGCGGAGAAATATATATATATATATATATATATATATATATATATATATATATATATACGCGCACACACACACATATATATAAACGTATTCTCCGTTGAGATATTGCAGCCGCTGCTGTGTCCAGGCCCAGGAGCCTTAGCACTGTGCTGTGATGTCACTCAATACCACTGACATCACTAGGTGTAAACAACATCTCTCCTTTGCTGTGTATGTGACTATGGAGCTGTTTGGTGATGTCGTCTATTATGGCCTTCATAGAAGCAACAGGAGATTGTTGCATCCATCTAGAACCCTCAGAACTACAGTGCTATGATGTCACTCACTTCCACAGGCCTTGCAGAGTGTAAACAACAACAACCCAGCTTTGTTGTGTATGTAACCATAGGGATTTGTGATGTCACCTAGAACCTTCACAGCAGCGACAGCTTTATGAGGAGCATCAGCACTGCTCTGCCTGAGCAGAACCATCACCGCCATAGGTTGTCAAATAACCCGGATTTAACCCACACAGGTAAGTCCAATGGGGTGCAGGCATGTCCTCTATGCTTACAGCTTCCCGTGGGTGTTGGTTTGATACCGTTTGGGGACAGCCAAGGAGGCATCTGCAGGCAACAAAGGTAGGTGTGTGCTTGTGTGTGTGTTTCCTATGCAGATCCTAAGCCCAGTGTCACATGCAAGTAGGAGGAGTAAGAAGGGTTCCTGGCAAATCCGGGTTATGGATTGCATTTAAAAAGGCCCCGTGGGAGTGCAATGGGCCCCTGTCTTGCTGCTTAGCAATAATGGTATGGGTTTAGGTTCTGCTGTGTGTACTGGTGGTTGACTGCCCCCCAGCCCAGAGTGTGCATGGAAAATTGTCTGGCAGCCTCCCTGACAGCAAGCAGTGATAGTGCCCATGAAGGGGACCTTGTTGGGCCCGCCCCTTTCACGGTTATCGCTTCTCGGCCTTTTGGCTAAGATCAAGTGTAGTATCTGTTCTTATCAGTTTAATATCTGATACGTCCCCTATCTGGGGACCATATATTAAATGGATTTTTGAGAACGGGGGCCGATTTCGAAGCTTGCTTCCGTCGCCCTATGCATTGACCCGATATGGCAGTATCTTCGGGTACAGTGCACCACCCCCTTACAGGGTTAAAAAGAAAGATTCCTACTTTCATTGCTACCTGCTTGCTGGCTAGCCAGCTAGCCAGCCCTGTGGGCCTTGCTGCTGCAGCCAAAAAACAAAAGGTGGTGCTGCTGCTGCTGCTTCTGCTGCTTCTGCTTGTGTCTGGCCGCTGTTGGAGCGTCCAGGCACAGGACTTCTGCTGCTGCTGACTAAATGGCCTCCTTAATTGGATCATTTGAGTAGCCAGCACACCTGTGCAGGTAGGGCATGACATGATAGGCAGCTGCCTTGATAGCGGGTGGGTGCTGAATGTTCCTAATTGACAAAATAAGATTAATGCTTATGAAGAAATATAAAATCTCATCCCTTCCCCAATATCGCGCCACACCCCTACCCCTTAATTCCCTGGTTGAACTTGATGGACATATGTCTTTTTTCGACCGTACTAACTATGTAACTATGTAACATAACATGGGGGGGGGGGGGTCTCCTGGCTGTTCACACAGGTGTGTCATTGCTGTACATTGACCATGCATTGCTTCTGTGGTATTGCAAAGGCAAAGACAAATGCTTCCAGCCATCCATTGCACTAATGGATTGGTCATCAGCTGGCTGTCTATGTCCCGCATCAATATAGACCAAAGTACAGAGGGTTAGGCTATGCTATTGTGCACCTACCTGATGCATCAGAAGGTGCGAGGCCCTTGCTAAATTCTGTGCACAGACTTTGAGATCTATACTTTAGACTGTATCTAAACCTGCTCCAACATGGACTGACATTCTGGCCTACTTTCAGCCGATGCGACTTGTCTGTCGCTGAACAGTCGCTTTTTATGTATTCAGCACCTATGTATAATGTTGTAAAAATGCTCTAGAAGCTAAAGTCGCAGAAATGTCACACATATTTGGCCTGCAACTTTCTGTGCGACAAATTCAGACAGGAAAAATCAGTATAAATCCTTAGAAAATTATCCCCCAGTGTCTCCATCTGCTGGCGGTATTGAATAAGCATTGCTGCACTGATGGGGTATGCATTAGACGAAAAAAAAGAAGAAAAAGAAGAATAATACGCCCAGAAAAGAGGCGAAAAGGAGAAAAACGTAAAAAAACGTGAAAAAAAAGTAAGAGGAAGAGAAGGGAAAAAAAGGTGGAAATGGGTTTAAAAGTGATTTCGGCGGAGAAATATATATATATATATATATATATATATATATATATATATATATATACGCGCACACACACACATATATATAAACGTATTCTCCGTTGAGATATTGCAGCCGCTGCTGTGTCCAGGCCCAGGAGCCTTAGCACTGTGCTGTGATGTCACTCAATACCACTGACATCACTAGGTGTAAACAACATCTCTCCTTTGCTGTGTATGTGACTATGGAGCTGTTTGGTGATGTCGTCTATTATGGCCTTCATAGAAGCAACAGGAGATTGTTGCATCCATCTAGAACCCTCAGAACTACAGTGCTATGATGTCACTCACTTCCACAGGCCTTGCAGAGTGTAAACAACAACAACCCAGCTTTGTTGTGTATGTAACCATAGGGATTTGTGATGTCACCTAGAACCTTCACAGCAGCGACAGCTTTATGAGGAGCATCAGCACTGCTCTGCCTGAGCAGAACCATCACCGCCATAGGTTGTCAAATAACCCGGATTTAACCCACACAGGTAAGTCCAATGGGGTGCAGGCATGTCCTCTATGCTTACAGCTTCCCGTGGGTGTTGGTTTGATACCGTTTGGGGACAGCCAAGGAGGCATCTGCAGGCAACAAAGGTAGGTGTGTGCTTGTGTGTGTGTTTCCTATGCAGATCCTAAGCCCAGTGTCACATGCAAGTAGGAGGAGTAAGAAGGGTTCCTGGCAAATCCGGGTTATGGATTGCATTTAAAAAGGCCCCGTGGGAGTGCAATGGGCCCCTGTCTTGCTGCTTAGCAATAATGGTATGGGTTTAGGTTCTGCTGTGTGTACTGGTGGTTGACTGCCCCCCAGCCCAGAGTGTGCATGGAAAATTGTCTGGCAGCCTCCCTGACAGCAAGCAGTGATAGTGCCCATGAAGGGGACCTTGTTGGGCCCGCCCCTTTCACGGTTATCGCTTCTCGGCCTTTTGGCTAAGATCAAGTGTAGTATCTGTTCTTATCAGTTTAATATCTGATACGTCCCCTATCTGGGGACCATATATTAAATGGATTTTTGAGAACGGGGGCCGATTTCGAAGCTTGCTTCCGTCGCCCTATGCATTGACCCGATATGGCAGTATCTTCGGGTACAGTGCACCACCCCCTTACAGGGTTAAAAAGAAAGATTCCTACTTTCATTGCTACCTGCTTGCTGGCTAGCCAGCTAGCCAGCCCTGTGGGCCTTGCTGCTGCAGCCAAAAAACAAAAGGTGGTGCTGCTGCTGCTGCTTCTGCTTGTGTCTGGCCGCTGTTGGAGCGTCCAGGCACAGGACTTCTGCTGCTGCTGACTAAATGGCCTCCTTAATTGGATCATTTGAGTAGCCAGCACACCTGTGCAGGTAGGGCATGACATGATAGGCAGCTGCCTTGATAGCGGGTGGGTGCTGAATGTTCCTAATTGACAAAATAAGATTAATGCTTATGAAGAAATATAAAATCTCATCCCTTCCCCAATATCCCGCCACACCCCTACCCCTTAATTCCCTGGTTGAACTTGATGGACATATGTCTTTTTTCGACCGTACTAACTATGTAACTATGTAACATAACATGGGGGGGGGGGGGGGGGGGTCTCCTGGCTGTTCACACAGGTGTGTCATTGCTGTACATTGACCATGCATTGCTTCTGTGGTATTGCAAAGGCAAAGACAAATGCTTCCAGCCATCCATTGCACTAATGGATTGGTCATCAGCTGGCTGTCTATGTCCCGCATCAATATAGACCAAAGTACAGAGGGTTAGGCTATGCTATTGTGCACCTACCTGATGCATCAGAAGGTGCGAGGCCCTTGCTAAATTCTGTGCACAGACTTTGAGATCTATACTTTAGACTGTATCTAAACCTGCTCCAACATGGACTGACATTCTGGCCTACTTTCAGCCGATGCGACTTGTCTGTCGCTGAACAGTCGCTTTTTATGTATTCAGCACCTATGTATAATGTTGTAAAAATGCTCTAGAAGCTAAAGTCGCAGAAATGTCACACATATTTGGCCTGCAACTTTCTGTGCGACAAATTCAGACAGGAAAAATCAGTATAAATCCTTAGAAAATTATCCCCCAGTGTCTCCATCTGCTGGCGGTATTGAATAAGCATTGCTGCACTGATGGGGTATGCATTAGACGAAAAAAAAGAAGAAAAAGAAGAATAATACGCCCAGAAAAGAGGCGAAAAGGAGAAAAACGTAAAAAAACGTGAAAAAAAAGTAAGAGGAAGAGAAGGGAAAAAAAGGTGGAAATGGGTTTAAAAGTGATTTCGGCGGAGAAATATATATATATATATATATATATATATATATATATATATATACGCGCACACACACACATATATATAAACGTATTCTCCGTTGAGATATTGCAGCCGCTGCTGTGTCCAGGCCCAGGAGCCTTAGCACTGTGCTGTGATGTCACTCAATACCACTGACATCACTAGGTGTAAACAACATCTCTCCTTTGCTGTGTATGTGACTATGGAGCTGTTTGGTGATGTCGTCTATTATGGCCTTCATAGAAGCAACAGGAGATTGTTGCATCCATCTAGAACCCTCAGAACTACAGTGCTATGATGTCACTCACTTCCACAGGCCTTGCAGAGTGTAAACAACAACAACCCAGCTTTGTTGTGTATGTAACCATAGGGATTTGTGATGTCACCTAGAACCTTCACAGCAGCGACAGCTTTATGAGGAGCATCAGCACTGCTCTGCCTGAGCAGAACCATCACCGCCATAGGTTGTCAAATAACCCGGATTTAACCCACACAGGTAAGTCCAATGGGGTGCAGGCATGTCCTCTATGCTTACAGCTTCCCGTGGGTGTTGGTTTGATACCGTTTGGGGACAGCCAAGGAGGCATCTGCAGGCAACAAAGGTAGGTGTGTGCTTGTGTGTGTGTTTCCTATGCAGATCCTAAGCCCAGTGTCACATGCAAGTAGGAGGAGTAAGAAGGGTTCCTGGCAAATCCGGGTTATGGATTGCATTTAAAAAGGCCCCGTGGGAGTGCAATGGGCCCCTGTCTTGCTGCTTAGCAATAATGGTATGGGTTTAGGTTCTGCTGTGTGTACTGGTGGTTGACTGCCCCCCAGCCCAGAGTGTGCATGGAAAATTGTCTGGCAGCCTCCCTGACAGCAAGCAGTGATAGTGCCCATGAAGGGGACCTTGTTGGGCCCGCCCCTTTCACGGTTATCGCTTCTCGGCCTTTTGGCTAAGATCAAGTGTAGTATCTGTTCTTATCAGTTTAATATCTGATACGTCCCCTATCTGGGGACCATATATTAAATGGATTTTTGAGAACGGGGGCCGATTTCGAAGCTTGCTTCCGTCGCCCTATGCATTGACCCGATATGGCAGTATCTTCGGGTACAGTGCACCACCCCCTTACAGGGTTAAAAAGAAAGATTCCTACTTTCATTGCTACCTGCTTGCTGGCTAGCCAGCTAGCCAGCCCTGTGGGCCTTGCTGCTGCAGCCAAAAAACAAAAGGTGGTGCTGCTGCTGCTGCTTCTGCTGCTTCTGCTTGTGTCTGGCCGCTGTTGGAGCGTCCAGGCACAGGACTTCTGCTGCTGCTGACTAAATGGCCTCCTTAATTGGATCATTTGAGTAGCCAGCACACCTGTGCAGGTAGGGCATGACATGATAGGCAGCTGCCTTGATAGCGGGTGGGTGCTGAATGTTCCTAATTGACAAAATAAGATTAATGCTTATGAAGAAATATAAAATCTCATCCCTTCCCCAATATCGCGCCACACCCCTACCCCTTAATTCCCTGGTTGAACTTGATGGACATATGTCTTTTTTCGACCGTACTAACTATGTAACTATGTAACATAACATGGGGGGGGGGGGGGGGGGGGGTCTCCTGGCTGTTCACACAGGTGTGTCATTGCTGTACATTGACCATGCATTGCTTCTGTGGTATTGCAAAGGCAAAGACAAATGCTTCCAGCCATCCATTGCACTAATGGATTGGTCATCAGCTGGCTGTCTATGTCCCGCATCAATATAGACCAAAGTACAGAGGGTTAGGCTATGCTATTGTGCACCTACCTGATGCATCAGAAGGTGCGAGGCCCTTGCTAAATTCTGTGCACAGACTTTGAGATCTATACTTTAGACTGTATCTAAACCTGCTCCAACATGGACTGACATTCTGGCCTACTTTCAGCCGATGCGACTTGTCTGTCGCTGAACAGTCGCTTTTTATGTATTCAGCACCTATGTATAATGTTGTAAAAATGCTCTAGAAGCTAAAGTCGCAGAAATGTCACACATATTTGGCCTGCAACTTTCTGTGCGACAAATTCAGACAGGAAAAATCAGTATAAATCCTTAGAAAATTATCCCCCAGTGTCTCCATCTGCTGGCGGTATTGAATAAGCATTGCTGCACTGATGGGGTATGCATTAGACGAAAAAAAAGAAGAAAAAGAAGAATAATACGCCCAGAAAAGAGGCGAAAAGGAGAAAAACGTAAAAAAACGTGAAAAAAAAGTAAGAGGAAGAGAAGGGAAAAAAAGGTGGAAATGGGTTTAAAAGTGATTTCGGCGGAGAAATATATATATATATATATATATATATATATATATATATATATATACGCGCACACACACACATATATATAAACGTATTCTCCGTTGAGATATTGCAGCCGCTGCTGTGTCCAGGCCCAGGAGCCTTAGCACTGTGCTGTGATGTCACTCAATACCACTGACATCACTAGGTGTAAACAACATCTCTCCTTTGCTGTGTATGTGACTATGGAGCTGTTTGGTGATGTCGTCTATTATGGCCTTCATAGAAGCAACAGGAGATTGTTGCATCCATCTAGAACCCTCAGAACTACAGTGCTATGATGTCACTCACTTCCACAGGCCTTGCAGAGTGTAAACAACAACAACCCAGCTTTGTTGTGTATGTAACCATAGGGATTTGTGATGTCACCTAGAACCTTCACAGCAGCGACAGCTTTATGAGGAGCATCAGCACTGCTCTGCCTGAGCAGAACCATCACCGCCATAGGTTGTCAAATAACCCGGATTTAACCCACACAGGTAAGTCCAATGGGGTGCAGGCATGTCCTCTATGCTTACAGCTTCCCGTGGGTGTTGGTTTGATACCGTTTGGGGACAGCCAAGGAGGCATCTGCAGGCAACAAAGGTAGGTGTGTGCTTGTGTGTGTGTTTCCTATGCAGATCCTAAGCCCAGTGTCACATGCAAGTAGGAGGAGTAAGAAGGGTTCCTGGCAAATCCGGGTTATGGATTGCATTTAAAAAGGCCCCGTGGGAGTGCAATGGGCCCCTGTCTTGCTGCTTAGCAATAATGGTATGGGTTTAGGTTCTGCTGTGTGTACTGGTGGTTGACTGCCCCCCAGCCCAGAGTGTGCATGGAAAATTGTCTGGCAGCCTCCCTGACAGCAAGCAGTGATAGTGCCCATGAAGGGGACCTTGTTGGGCCCGCCCCTTTCACGGTTATCGCTTCTCGGCCTTTTGGCTAGATCAAGTGTCTGGTCAGGAGGATCCTGGGAGTTTGTCCTACCTTTTTCAAGGGGGGCTGCTACGAGGAACCGAAAAGGCGATCGACAAGATGGGTGTTCGCATCCGTTACCTTACATCCGGTGAAACGCGGATTCGTTTTTCCTTTCGCTTTGATGTTGATGAAGACAAGCAAGAACTCGTCCAACTTTCTTATTTTGTGAAAGAAACTCTCTACAAGCTTCTTGGGGTGAAGAAAGAGAACATCGTCTGTCTCAGAGATCCTCGGAAGGGCAGCTTCATCTTAACTCTGGACTCTGCTTATGCATGCCAGAATCTTTTTGAGAAGCTGAAAAGCAATCAAGACCTTGCTGAGCTTGATGGGATCACGGTCACAGTGTTGTATACTGGAGGTGATATTCCTCTAGTTGTGTGTATGCACAATCCCTTTGTGACTGTGTCCCATATTGAGCTCTTTTTGGGGAAATACTGCAGTTCTGTTAAGTATTCCCATAAGGTGATGAATTCAGAAGACCTATGGACGGGGAAACATAAGTTTTTTGTGAAAATGAAGGAGGATGCTACTGGCATTGGAGGGTTGTGTCATCCACCCTCCAACTTTTCTATCGGTCGGGATAAGGGCTATTTGTTTTATCCCGAGATGCCTACTTTTTGTAGGAAATGTAAGAAATTCGGACATACTATGGAAGTTTGCACGGACACTACAGTTCGCTGTGGTCGGTGCAATCAAGAAGGCCATGTTTCTAAGGACTGTGCTAAAATTGTCTGCAACATTTGTGGTGAAGAAGGCCATGCCTTTAAAGATTGCAGTCTCCGTTCCAGTGTAGCTAGATCGTGGGCTGACCGTGTAGCGGGGAGAGTGGGTGTAGTGCAAGCTGAAGTACCACCTGCGAAAGCACCCCAGCGGTCTGAGGCGCCTTCAGAAAAGCCGGCTGTAACTTCTGATGTCGTGGCGGAGCTTATGGACCTTTCTGCTGCTGTGCCTGAGACAGAGGGGAGACCTTCTGTGGAGGGTTCTGGTGGTGGAGGGTCACTAGTGAGCAGTGAAGCCATGGAGGTTGGCGTGAAGGAGATCAAGCGGAAGAAGGAACTCGGAGATGAGCCACAACTTGGCATTAAACGGCCTGTCAAAAAAAGCTCAGACGAATGTGAGGACAGTCAACATGCATGGAGGCCTTCTATAAGATCAGCGTCCGATCCAAAAAATATCAAAGAGTTCGAAAGCCCGAAGTCACCTGTGGGTTTCATATCGGACTCAAACTCCAGTAGCGAATAGCTTCCTTAAAGTGCTCCTCTCTTAATGTGAGAGGTCTAAAGAGCCCTACGAGAAGGGCTGCTTTGTTTAGTTTTTTAGAGACCTTGGACTGTTCTCTGTTCTTTTTACAAGAATGTGGAATTGAGCATAGTCCAAATTATGAGGACCTTTGTCGTGGCTGGACTTTGGGACCATCGGTCTGGTCAGGTGACAATCTGAACAGATCTTCAGGTGTCGGGATCTTGTTTAGAGGTTCAGATGTACAAGTTTTGTCCTTCTTAGAAATTATACCTGGT
Organism: Hyla sarda; assembly: GCF_029499605.1. NCBI lineage: Eukaryota > Metazoa > Chordata > Amphibia > Anura > Hylidae > Hyla > Hyla sarda. The sequence goes on from NW_026610646.1 coordinate 135,653, forward strand.
AGAGCGCTATTAGTTAATATTAAGTACAATGGCTCGGAGATTAAGCTTTTTAACATCTATGCTTCTCCTGAAAAAAATGAGAGAGCCGACTTGATTAATGATATTCAGGCTTTTATCCCAGGTTCAACACCTATTTTAATGGCTGGAGATTTTAATTGTTGTATGAGTGGTGATCATCGTGAGAGTGGAAGTGTGCATGTCAGAGTGGATAAAACAGAGAAACAGATTAAGAGTATGACTGAGGATTTTAACTTTACCGATGTCTGGAGGAGAAAATATCCAGACGACCCTGGTTACACATGGGAAAATAATGTCTGCAAATCCAGGATTGATTTTATTTTTTTATCGGAAAGTCTTAATCTAGTTGATGTTTCTCTTTTATCGAATATTTTCTCTGATCATAAGTTATTATATGCACATGTCACTTTACCTGGCCTAGAGAAAGGCAGAGGCGTTTGGAAGCTCAACACTACTTTATTAGAGGACATGAAAACAAAAAATGATTTTATTGCTGATTATAACAAATGGAGATTGCGTCAATCCCAATATAAAAATATTTTGGATTGGTGGGAGGATGTTAAAAAGTGGACTAAACTGTTTTTTATCCGTGTGGGCATCCAAAAGGCTAAGGAGAAAAAGTTATGGTTTAAAATGTTAAACACTAAAATCCAAACATATTATAAACTAAAGCAAGCCGGGCTTGAGATGGATGATGTTATTGCTCAGACAAAAAATGAAATAAAAAATGCCATTAGTCAAAAAGGAAAAGAAATGATTTTTAACAGCAAGGTGCAATGTCTGGAGAATGATGAAAAGTGTTCGAGATTCTTTTTTAAGAAGGTGGTGGGAAAGAAAGAAATGATATCTGTAATAGAAGGGAAGATAACTAATGAAGAGATGTTGCGAGAAGCACAAGTATTTTATCAGGAGCTTTTTAATAAAAAAGATATTGATATTTCCTTTACTAATGATGTTTTAGATACCTTGGATTCAAAACTTGACAAAACTGACCAAGAGAGCCTTTGTGATGAAATCTTTTTACCTGAACTTTTAAGCACTTTTAAGAGTTTTTTAAATGGTAAAACACCTGGTTCGGATGGGTTGCCAGTTGAATTTTATCTGTGTTTTTGGTCCATTTTAAAAGATGATCTTTTAGGTATTTTTAACTGTGCTTTTAAATCTGAGATTTTACCTGCGTCCTGGAGAGATGGTGTTGTTACTCTGATTTTTAAAAAAGGAGACATCTCTAAATTAGGAAATTGGAGGCCTATTACCCTGCTAAATACAGACTATAAGGTTTTAGCAAAAATTTTAGCAAATAGGCTCAAGCAGGTAATTGCTAAGGTTATACACAGTGACCAAGTATGCGGAGTACCTGGAAGGAAAATAAGTGATCATCTAAACCTTGCAAAAGATGTTTTATGGTATCAGAAACAATGTGATCAGAAATTGGCAATTTTATCCTTGGATTTTCAAAAGGCTTATGACCGTGTTTCTCATGATTTTTTATGGTTGGTTTTAAAGAAAATGAATTTTCCTGATTTTATTGTTGGAAAAATTGCACTTTTATATAAAAATTGTTTTAGTCGTATTTTAATTAACGGTTTTTTATCCCAAGAGGTATGTTTACAGTCTGGGGTGAAACAGGGGTGCCCCCTATCACCCATTCTTTTCATATGTGCAATAGAACCTCTGTTGAATGTTTTGAGAAAAGATAAGCTCATTAGAGGAGTGCCAATCCCTGGAAGTGGAGGACAGAGCGTAAAGACGATAGCATATATGGATGATGTTAATATTCTATGTTCAGATGAACCATCCCTGAAACGTGCTATCAGACAGACAGAATTTTTTTGTGAGGGCTCTGGCTTCAAATTAAATAAAAATAAATGTGATTGCTTTGCAATAGGGAATTGGGGCAATACGGAGGTGAATGTGCAATATGATAAAATCAAAATCTTGGGTGTCATCTTTGACAATGAAAATAATGGAGAGGAAAGCTGGTCCATCGTCAAAGAGAAAGTGCAAAGGAAAATAAGTTTTTGGAAAATGAGGAAATTAACAATAGAAGGAAAAGTACTGATAATGAAAGCTTTGTTGCTACCTATCATGCTATATTTAAGCTTGGTTTTCCCACCGAGTGAACGCACCTTAAAGTTTTTAAACAAGATTTGCTTTCATTTTTTATGGGGGTCTAAAATGGATAAACTCAGGAGAGATGTAATGATGAAGACAAAGAAATTGGGGGGTAAGGATGTGCCTGATTTAAAAAGGTTTTTATATATTCACTTTTTTTCTATGTGTTTTAATGGCTTGCAAAGAAACTGTTATTGGTCTTATTTTTTAAAATATGCTGCAGGTCACATTTTTAGAAAAAGAAAGTGGATAACCTTACCTTTAACGTCCCCAATCTTATTTATTCCCCCAGCGCACTATGTGGTTTTAGAAAAGATTATTCGTATTTATGGCATTGCTAATTTTAGTCAAGAAATTTGTAGTAATGCACGAAAATTAGTTCCTGAAATCAGGAAGATAGAACAGATTTGCTTAATATCTAATTATTCCACTGAGAAATCTCTAAGAGTTTGGAGGATGGTGAATATGGGATTCTTATCTAATGACTTAAAAGATCTGGCCTGGCAGATAGCACATCAATGTTTGCCTACCAGAGAATTCCAACACAGAAGAGGATTGTGTCGTAGTGCAAAGTGCCCGAGAATGGGGTGTCCTAGTGAGGAAACAGTTTTACACCTTTTTTGGAACTGTTTTTACGCCCAAGAGATATGGCATTTGATAGGACCCTTACTAAAATTCATTTCTGATCTTAATTTTTTAAATCATGAAGTTATTTTATATGGATTTTATAATGTTTTATCTGTGGAGAAGTCTCGGGTTTTGTGGATTAGTATAAATTGTATTAAAATTGCACTATGGAAGACGAGGAATATTCTTCTTTTTAAAAGAGACACTATTACCTCTAAAGATTGTGTTCGCCTAGCTCTTAGTGAGATGTATGTTTTCTATTTATTGGATAAAAAAAGATTAGGTCACAAAGTGGCTAAAAGTCTTTGGAATCTACATCTGTGGAATATGCTTTTAGCAGACTAAGTGTAATCTGGACTGCGTAAGGTCTTTTAGTCTAAGAATATTATATCTAAAAGTAAAAAATCTGTTCTTATCAGTTTAATATCTGATACGTCCCCTATCTGGGGACCATATATTAAATGGATTTTTGAGAACGGGGGCCGATTTCGAAGCTTGCTTCCGTCGCCCTATGCATTGACCCGATATGGCAGTATCTTCGGGTACAGTGCACCACCCCCTTACAGGGTTAAAAAGAAAGATTCCTACTTTCATTGCTACCTGCTTGCTGGCTAGCCAGCTAGCCAGCCCTGTGGGCCTTGCTGCTGCAGCCAAAAAACAAAAGGTGGTGCTGCTGCTGCTGCTTCTGCTGCTTCTGCTTGTGTCTGGCCGCTGTTGGAGCGTCCAGGCACAGGACTTCTGCTGCTGCTGACTAAATGGCCTCCTTAATTGGATCATTTGAGTAGCCAGCACACCTGTGCAGGTAGGGCATGACATGATAGGCAGCTGCCTTGATAGCGGGTGGGTGCTGAATGTTCCTAATTGACAAAATAAGATTAATGCTTATGAAGAAATATAAAATCTCATCCCTTCCCCAATATCCCGCCACACCCCTACCCCTTAATTCCCTGGTTGAACTTGATGGACATATGTCTTTTTTCGACCGTACTAACTATGTAACTATGTAACATAACATGGGGGGGGGTCTCCTGGCTGTTCACACAGGTGTGTCATTGCTGTACATTGACCATGCATTGCTTCTGTGGTATTGCAAAGGCAAAGACAAATGCTTCCAGCCATCCATTGCACTAATGGATTGGTCATCAGCTGGCTGTCTATGTCCCGCATCAATATAGACCAAAGTACAGAGGGTTAGGCTATGCTATTGTGCACCTACCTGATGCATCAGAAGGTGCGAGGCCCTTGCTAAATTCTGTGCACAGACTTTGAGATCTATACTTTAGACTGTATCTAAACCTGCTCCAACATGGACTGACATTCTGGCCTACTTTCAGCCGATGCGACTTGTCTGTCGCTGAACAGTCGCTTTTTATGTATTCAGCACCTATGTATAATGTTGTAAAAATGCTCTAGAAGCTAAAGTCGCAGAAATGTCACACATATTTGGCCTGCAACTTTCTGTGCGACAAATTCAGACAGGAAAAATCAGTATAAATCCTTAGAAAATTATCCCCCAGTGTCTCCATCTGCTGGCGGTATTGAATAAGCATTGCTGCACTGATGGGGTATGCATTAGACGAAAAAAAAAGAAGAAAAAGAAGAATAATACGCCCAGAAAAGAGGCGAAAAGGAGAAAAACGTAAAAAAACGTGAAAAAAAAGTAAGAGGAAGAGAAGGGAAAAAAAGGTGGAAATGGGTTTAAAAGTGATTTCGGCGGAGAATATATATATATATATATATATATATATATATATATATACGCGCACACACACACATATATATAAACGTATTCTCCGTTGAGATATTGCAGCCGCTGCTGTGTCCAGGCCCAGGAGCCTTAGCACTGTGCTGTGATGTCACTCAATACCACTGACATCACTAGGTGTAAACAACATCTCTCCTTTGCTGTGTATGTGACTATGGAGCTGTTTGGTGATGTCGTCTATTATGGCCTTCATAGAAGCAACAGGAGATTGTTGCATCCATCTAGAACCCTCAGAACTACAGTGCTATGATGTCACTCACTTCCACAGGCCTTGCAGAGTGTAAACAACAACAACCCAGCTTTGTTGTGTATGTAACCATAGGGATTTGTGATGTCACCTAGAACCTTCACAGCAGCGACAGCTTTATGAGGAGCATCAGCACTGCTCTGCCTGAGCAGAACCATCACCGCCATAGGTTGTCAAATAACCCGGATTTAACCCACACAGGTAAGTCCAATGGGGTGCAGGCATGTCCTCTATGCTTACAGCTTCCCGTGGGTGTTGGTTTGATACCGTTTGGGGACAGCCAAGGAGGCATCTGCAGGCAACAAAGGTAGGTGTGTGCTTGTGTGTGTGTTTCCTATGCAGATCCTAAGCCCAGTGTCACATGCAAGTAGGAGGAGTAAGAAGGGTTCCTGGCAAATCCGGGTTATGGATTGCATTTAAAAAGGCCCCGTGGGAGTGCAATGGGCCCCTGTCTTGCTGCTTAGCAATAATGGTATGGGTTTAGGTTCTGCTGTGTGTACTGGTGGTTGACTGCCCCCCAGCCCAGAGTGTGCATGGAAAATTGTCTGGCAGCCTCCCTGACAGCAAGCAGTGATAGTGCCCATGAAGGGGACCTTGTTGGGCCCGCCCCTTTCACGGTTATCGCTTCTCGGCCTTTTGGCTAAGATCAAGTGTAGTATCTGTTCTTATCAGTTTAATATCTGATACGTCCCCTATCTGGGGACCATATATTAAATGGATTTTTGAGAACGGGGGCCGATTTCGAAGCTTGCTTCCGTCGCCCTATGCATTGACCCGATATGGCAGTATCTTCGGGTACAGTGCACCACCCCCTTACAGGGTTAAAAAGAAAGATTCCTACTTTCATTGCTACCTGCTTGCTGGCTAGCCAGCTAGCCAGCCCTGTGGGCCTTGCTGCTGCAGCCAAAAAACAAAAGGTGGTGCTGCTGCTGCTGCTTCTGCTGCTTCTGCTTGTGTCTGGCCGCTGTTGGAGCGTCCAGGCACAGGACTTCTGCTGCTGCTGACTAAATGGCCTCCTTAATTGGATCATTTGAGTAGCCAGCACACCTGTGCAGGTAGGGCATGACATGATAGGCAGCTGCCTTGATAGCGGGTGGGTGCTGAATGTTCCTAATTGACAAAATAAGATTAATGCTTATGAAGAAATATAAAATCTCATCCCTTCCCCAATATCGCGCCACACCCCTACCCCTTAATTCCCTGGTTGAACTTGATGGACATATGTCTTTTTTCGACCGTACTAACTATGTAACTATGTAACATAACATGGGGGGGGGGGGGGGGGGGGGGTCTCCTGGCTGTTCACACAGGTGTGTCATTGCTGTACATTGACCATGCATTGCTTCTGTGGTATTGCAAAGGCAAAGACAAATGCTTCCAGCCATCCATTGCACTAATGGATTGGTCATCAGCTGGCTGTCTATGTCCCGCATCAATATAGACCAAAGTACAGAGGGTTAGGCTATGCTATTGTGCACCTACCTGATGCATCAGAAGGTGCGAGGCCCTTGCTAAATTCTGTGCACAGACTTTGAGATCTATACTTTAGACTGTATCTAAACCTGCTCCAACATGGACTGACATTCTGGCCTACTTTCAGCCGATGCGACTTGTCTGTCGCTGAACAGTCGCTTTTTATGTATTCAGCACCTATGTATAATGTTGTAAAAATGCTCTAGAAGCTAAAGTCGCAGAAATGTCACACATATTTGGCCTGCAACTTTCTGTGCGACAAATTCAGACAGGAAAAATCAGTATAAATCCTTAGAAAATTATCCCCCAGTGTCTCCATCTGCTGGCGGTATTGAATAAGCATTGCTGCACTGATGGGGTATGCATTAGACGAAAAAAAAGAAGAAAAAGAAGAATAATACGCCCAGAAAAGAGGCGAAAAGGAGAAAAACGTAAAAAAACGTGAAAAAAAAGTAAGAGGAAGAGAAGGGAAAAAAAGGTGGAAATGGGTTTAAAAGTGATTTCGGCGGAGAAATATATATATATATATATATATATATATATATATATATATATATATACGCGCACACACACACATATATATAAACGTATTCTCCGTTGAGATATTGCAGCCGCTGCTGTGTCCAGGCCCAGGAGCCTTAGCACTGTGCTGTGATGTCACTCAATACCACTGACATCACTAGGTGTAAACAACATCTCTCCTTTGCTGTGTATGTGACTATGGAGCTGTTTGGTGATGTCGTCTATTATGGCCTTCATAGAAGCAACAGGAGATTGTTGCATCCATCTAGAACCCTCAGAACTACAGTGCTATGATGTCACTCACTTCCACAGGCCTTGCAGAGTGTAAACAACAACAACCCAGCTTTGTTGTGTATGTAACCATAGGGATTTGTGATGTCACCTAGAACCTTCACAGCAGCGACAGCTTTATGAGGAGCATCAGCACTGCTCTGCCTGAGCAGAACCATCACCGCCATAGGTTGTCAAATAACCCGGATTTAACCCACACAGGTAAGTCCAATGGGGTGCAGGCATGTCCTCTATGCTTACAGCTTCCCGTGGGTGTTGGTTTGATACCGTTTGGGGACAGCCAAGGAGGCATCTGCAGGCAACAAAGGTAGGTGTGTGCTTGTGTGTGTGTTTCCTATGCAGATCCTAAGCCCAGTGTCACATGCAAGTAGGAGGAGTAAGAAGGGTTCCTGGCAAATCCGGGTTATGGATTGCATTTAAAAAGGCCCCGTGGGAGTGCAATGGGCCCCTGTCTTGCTGCTTAGCAATAATGGTATGGGTTTAGGTTCTGCTGTGTGTACTGGTGGTTGACTGCCCCCCAGCCCAGAGTGTGCATGGAAAATTGTCTGGCAGCCTCCCTGACAGCAAGCAGTGATAGTGCCCATGAAGGGGACCTTGTTGGGCCCGCCCCTTTCACGGTTATCGCTTCTCGGCCTTTTGGCTAAGATCAAGTGTAGTATCTGTTCTTATCAGTTTAATATCTGATACGTCCCCTATCTGGGGACCATATATTAAATGGATTTTTGAGAACGGGGGCCGATTTCGAAGCTTGCTTCCGTCGCCCTATGCATTGACCCGATATGGCAGTATCTTCGGGTACAGTGCACCACCCCCTTACAGGGTTAAAAAGAAAGATTCCTACTTTCATTGCTACCTGCTTGCTGGCTAGCCAGCTAGCCAGCCCTGTGGGCCTTGCTGCTGCAGCCAAAAAACAAAAGGTGGTGCTGCTGCTGCTGCTTCTGCTGCTTCTGCTTGTGTCTGGCCGCTGTTGGAGCGTCCAGGCACAGGACTTCTGCTGCTGCTGACTAAATGGCCTCCTTAATTGGATCATTTGAGTAGCCAGCACACCTGTGCAGGTAGGGCATGACATGATAGGCAGCTGCCTTGATAGCGGGTGGGTGCTGAATGTTCCTAATTGACAAAATAAGATTAATGCTTATGAAGAAATATAAAATCTCATCCCTTCCCCAATATCGCGCCACACCCCTACCCCTTAATTCCCTGGTTGAACTTGATGGACATATGTCTTTTTTCGACCGTACTAACTATGTAACTATGTAACATAACATGGGGGGGGGGGGGGGGTCTCCTGGCTGTTCACACAGGTGTGTCATTGCTGTACATTGACCATGCATTGCTTCTGTGGTATTGTAAAGGCAAAGACAAATGCTTCCAGCCATCCATTGCACTAATGGATTGGTCATCAGCTGGCTGTCTATGTCCCGCATCAATATAGACCAAAGTACAGAGGGTTAGGCTATGCTATTGTGCACCTACCTGATGCATCAGAAGGTGCGAGGCCCTTGCTAAATTCTGTGCACAGACTTTGAGATCTATACTTTAGACTGTATCTAAACCTGCTCCAACATGGACTGACATTCTGGCCTACTTTCAGCCGATGCGACTTGTCTGTCGCTGAACAGTCGCTTTTTATGTATTCAGCACCTATGTATAATGTTGTAAAAATGCTCTAGAAGCTAAAGTCGCAGAAATGTCACACATATTTGGCCTGCAACTTTCTGTGCGACAAATTCAGACAGGAAAAATCAGTATAAATCCTTAGAAAATTATCCCCCAGTGTCTCCATCTGCTGGCGGTATTGAATAAGCATTGCTGCACTGATGGGGTATGCATTAGACGAAAAAAAAAGAAGAAAAAGAAGAATAATACGCCCAGAAAAGAGGCGAAAAGGAGAAAAACGTAAAAAAACGTGAAAAAAAAGTAAGAGGAAGAGAAGGGAAAAAAAGGTGGAAATGGGTTTAAAAGTGATTTCGGCGGAGAAATATATATATATATATATATATATATATATATATATATATACGCGCACACACACACATATATATAAACGTATTCTCCGTTGAGATATTGCAGCCGCTGCTGTGTCCAGGCCCAGGAGCCTTAGCACTGTGCTGTGATGTCACTCAATACCACTGACATCACTAGGTGTAAACAACATCTCTCCTTTGCTGTGTATGTGACTATGGAGCTGTTTGGTGATGTCGTCTATTATGGCCTTCATAGAAGCAACAGGAGATTGTTGCATCCATCTAGAACCCTCAGAACTACAGTGCTATGATGTCACTCACTTCCACAGGCCTTGCAGAGTGTAAACAACAACAACCCAGCTTTGTTGTGTATGTAACCATAGGGATTTGTGATGTCACCTAGAACCTTCACAGCAGCGACAGCTTTATGAGGAGCATCAGCACTGCTCTGCCTGAGCAGAACCATCACCGCCATAGGTTGTCAAATAACCCGGATTTAACCCACACAGGTAAGTCCAATGGGGTGCAGGCATGTCCTCTATGCTTACAGCTTCCCGTGGGTGTTGGTTTGATACCGTTTGGGGACAGCCAAGGAGGCATCTGCAGGCAACAAAGGTAGGTGTGTGCTTGTGTGTGTGTTTCCTATGCAGATCCTAAGCCCAGTGTCACATGCAAGTAGGAGGAGTAAGAAGGGTTCCTGGCAAATCCGGGTTATGGATTGCATTTAAAAAGGCCCCGTGGGAGTGCAATGGGCCCCTGTCTTGCTGCTTAGCAATAATGGTATGGGTTTAGGTTCTGCTGTGTGTACTGGTGGTTGACTGCCCCCCAGCCCAGAGTGTGCATGGAAAATTGTCTGGCAGCCTCCCTGACAGCAAGCAGTGATAGTGCCCATGAAGGGGACCTTGTTGGGCCCGCCCCTTTCACGGTTATCGCTTCTCGGCCTTTTGGCTAAGATCAAGTGTAGTATCTGTTCTTATCAGTTTAATATCTGATACGTCCCCTATCTGGGGACCATATATTAAATGGATTTTTGAGAACGGGGGCCGATTTCGAAGCTTGCTTCCGTCGCCCTATGCATTGACCCGATATGGCAGTATCTTCGGGTACAGTGCACCACCCCCTTACAGGGTTAAAAAGAAAGATTCCTACTTTCATTGCTACCTGCTTGCTGGCTAGCCAGCTAGCCAGCCCTGTGGGCCTTGCTGCTGCAGCCAAAAAACAAAAGGTGGTGCTGCTGCTGCTGCTTCTGCTGCTTCTGCTTGTGTCTGGCCGCTGTTGGAGCGTCCAGGCACAGGACTTCTGCTGCTGCTGACTAAATGGCCTCCTTAATTGGATCATTTGAGTAGCCAGCACACCTGTGCAGGTAGGGCATGACATGATAGGCAGCTGCCTTGATAGCGGGTGGGTGCTGAATGTTCCTAATTGACAAAATAAGATTAATGCTTATGAAGAAATATAAAATCTCATCCCTTCCCCAATATCGCGCCACACCCCTACCCCTTAATTCCCTGGTTGAACTTGATGGACATATGTCTTTTTTCGACCGTACTAACTATGTAACTATGTAACATAACATGGGGGGGGGGGGGTCTCCTGGCTGTTCACACAGGTGTGTCATTGCTGTACATTGACCATGCATTGCTTCTGTGGTATTGCAAAGGCAAAGACAAATGCTTCCAGCCATCCATTGCACTAATGGATTGGTCATCAGCTGGCTGTCTATGTCCCGCATCAATATAGACCAAAGTACAGAGGGTTAGGCTATGCTATTGTGCACCTACCTGATGCATCAGAAGGTGCGAGGCCCTTGCTAAATTCTGTGCACAGACTTTGAGATCTATACTTTAGACTGTATCTAAACCTGCTCCAACATGGACTGACATTCTGGCCTACTTTCAGCCGATGCGACTTGTCTGTCGCTGAACAGTCGCTTTTTATGTATTCAGCACCTATGTATAATGTTGTAAAAATGCTCTAGAAGCTAAAGTCGCAGAAATGTCACACATATTTGGCCTGCAACTTTCTGTGCGACAAATTCAGACAGGAAAAATCAGTATAAATCCTTAGAAAATTATCCCCCAGTGTCTCCATCTGCTGGCGGTATTGAATAAGCATTGCTGCACTGATGGGGTATGCATTAGACGAAAAAAAAGAAGAAAAAGAAGAATAATACGCCCAGAAAAGAGGCGAAAAGGAGAAAAACGTAAAAAAACGTGAAAAAAAAGTAAGAGGAAGAGAAGGGAAAAAAAGGTGGAAATGGGTTTAAAAGTGATTTCGGCGGAGAAATATATATATATATATATATATATATATATATATATACGCGCACACACACACATATATATAAACGTATTCTCCGTTGAGATATTGCAGCCGCTGCTGTGTCCAGGCCCAGGAGCCTTAGCACTGTGCTGTGATGTCACTCAATACCACTGACATCACTAGGTGTAAACAACATCTCTCCTTTGCTGTGTATGTGACTATGGAGCTGTTTGGTGATGTCGTCTATTATGGCCTTCATAGAAGCAACAGGAGATTGTTGCATCCATCTAGAACCCTCAGAACTACAGTGCTATGATGTCACTCACTTCCACAGGCCTTGCAGAGTGTAAACAACAACAACCCAGCTTTGTTGTGTATGTAACCATAGGGATTTGTGATGTCACCTAGAACCTTCACAGCAGCGACAGCTTTATGAGGAGCATCAGCACTGCTCTGCCTGAGCAGAACCATCACCGCCATAGGTTGTCAAATAACCCGGATTTAACCCACACAGGTAAGTCCAATGGGGTGCAGGCATGTCCTCTATGCTTACAGCTTCCCGTGGGTGTTGGTTTGATACCGTTTGGGGACAGCCAAGGAGGCATCTGCAGGCAACAAAGGTAGGTGTGTGCTTGTGTGTGTGTTTCCTATGCAGATCCTAAGCCCAGTGTCACATGCAAGTAGGAGGAGTAAGAAGGGTTCCTGGCAAATCCGGGTTATGGATTGCATTTAAAAAGGCCCCGTGGGAGTGCAATGGGCCCCTGTCTTGCTGCTTAGCAATAATGGTATGGGTTTAGGTTCTGCTGTGTGTACTGGTGGTTGACTGCCCCCCAGCCCAGAGTGTGCATGGAAAATTGTCTGGCAGCCTCCCTGACAGCAAGCAGTGATAGTGCCCATGAAGGGGACCTTGTTGGGCCCGCCCCTTTCACGGTTATCGCTTCTCGGCCTTTTGGCTAAGATCAAGTGTAGTATCTGTTCTTATCAGTTTAATATCTGATACGTCCCCTATCTGGGGACCATATATTAAATGGATTTTTGAGAACGGGGGCCGATTTCGAAGCTTGCTTCCGTCGCCCTATGCATTGGACCCGATATGGCAGTATCTTCGGGTACAGTGCACCACCCCCTTACAGGGTTAAAAAGAAAGATTCCTACTTTCATTGCTACCTGCTTGCTGGCTAGCCAGCTAGCCAGCCCTGTGGGCCTTGTGCTGCAGCACCAAAAACAACAAAAGGTGGTGCTGCTGCTGCTGCTTCTGCTGCTTCTGCTTGTGTCTGGCCGCTGTTGGAGCGTCCAGGCACAGGACTTCTGCTGCTGCTGACTAAATGGCCTCCTTAATTGGATCATTTGAGTAGCCAGCACACCTGTGCAGGTAGGGCATGACATGATAGGCAGCTGCCTTGATAGCGGGGTGGGTGCTGAATGTTCCTAATTGACAAAATAAGATTAATGCTTATGAAGAAATATAAAATCTCATCCCTTCCCCAATATCGCGCCACACCCCTACCCCTTAATTCCCTGGTTGAACTTGATGGACATATGTCTTTTTTTCGACGTACTAACTATGTAACTATGTAACATAACATGGGGGGGGGGGGGGGGGTCTCCTGGCTGTTCACACAGGTGTGTCATTGCTGTACATTGACCATGCATTGCTTCTGTGGTATTGCAAAGGCAAAGACAAATGCTTCCAGCCATCCATTGCACTAATGGATTGGTCATCAGCTGGCTGTCTATGGTCCCGCATCAATATAGACCAAAGTACAGAGGGTTAGGCTATGCTATTGTGCACCTACCTGATGCATCAGAAGGTGCGAGGCCCTTGCTAAATTCTGTGCACAGACTTTGAGATCTATACTTTAGACTGTATCTAAACCTGCTCCAACATGGACTGACATTCTGGCCTACTTTCAGCCGATGCGACTTGTCTGTCGCTGAACAGTCGCTTTTTATGTATTCAGCACCTATGTATAATGTTGTAAAAATGCTCTAGAAGCTAAAGTCGCAGAAATGTCACACATATTTGGCCTGCAACTTTCTGTGCGACAAATTCAGACAGGAAAAATCAGTATAAATCCTTAGAAAATTATCCCCCAGTGTCCTCCATCTGCTGGCGGTATTGAATAAGCATTGCTGCACTGATGGGGTATGCATTAGACGAAAAAAAAGAAGAAAAAGAAGAATAATACGCCCAGAAAAGAGGCGAAAAGGGAAAAAACGTAAAAAAACGTGAAAAAAAAGTAGAGGAAGAGAGGGAAAAAAAGGTGGAAATGGGTTTAAAAGTGATTTCGGCGGAGAAATATATATATATATATATATATATATATATATATATACGCGCACACACACACATATATATAAACGTATTCTCCGTTGAGATATGGCAGCCGCTGCTGTGTCCAGGCCCAGGAGCCTTAGCACTGTGCTGTGATGTCACTCAATACCACTGACATCACTAGGTGTAAACAACATCTCTCCTTTGCTGTGTATGTGACTATGGAGCTGTTTGGTGATGTCGTCTATTATGGCCTTCATAGAAGCAACAGGAGATTGTTGCATCCATCTAGAACCCTCAGAACTACAGTGCTATGATGTCACTCACTTCCACAGGCCTTGCAGAGTGTAAACAACAACAACCCAGCTTTGTTGTGTATGTAACCATAGGGATTTGTGATGTCACCTAGAACCTTCACAGCAGCGACAGCTTTATGAGGAGCATCAGCACTGCTCTGCCTGAGCAGAACCATCACCGCCATAGGTTGTCAATAACCCGGATTTAACCCACACAGGTAAGTCCAATGGGGTGCAGGCATGTCTCTATGCTTACAGCTTCCCGTGGGTGTTGGTTTTGATACCGTTTGGGGACAGCCAAGGAGGCATCTGCAGGCAACAAAGGTAGGTGTGTGCTTGTGTGTGTGTGTTCCTATGCAGATCCTAAGCCCAGTGTCACATGCAAGTAGGAGGAGTAAGAAGGGTTCCTGGCAAATCCGGGTTATGGATTGCATTTAAAAAGGCCCCGTGGGAGTGCAATGGGCCCCTGTCTTGCTGCTTAGCAATAATGGTATGGGTTTAGGTTCTGCTGTGTGTACTGGTGGTTGACTGCCCCCCAGCCCAGAGTGTGCATGGAAAATTGTCTGGCAGCCTCCCTGACAGCAAGCAGTGATAGGTGCCCATGAAGGGGACCTTGTTGGGCCCGCCCCTTTCACGGTTATCGCTTCTCGGCCTTTTGGCTAAGATCAAGTGTAGTATCTGTTCTTATCAGTTTAATATCTGATACGTCCCCTATCTGGGGACCATATATTAAATGGATTTTTGAGAACGGGGGCCGATTTCGAAGCTTGCTTCCGTCGCCCTATGCATTGACCCGATATGGCAGTATCTTCGGGTACAGTGCACCACCCCCTTACAGGGTTTAAAAAGAAAGATTCCTACTTTCATTGCTACCTGCTTGCTGGCTAGCCAGCTAGCCAGCCCTGTGGCCCTTGCTGCTGCAGCCAAAAAAACAAAAGGTGGTGCTGCTGCTGCTGCTTCTGCTGCTTCTGCTTGTGTCTGGCCGCTGTTGGAGCGTCCAGGCACAGGACTTCTGCTGCTGCTGACTAAATGGCCTCCTTAATTGGATCATTTGAGTAGCCAGCACACCTGTGCAGGTAGGGCATGACATGATAGGCAGCTGCCTTGATAGCGGGTGGGTGCTGAATGTTCCTAATTGACAAAATAAGATTAATGCTTATGAAGAAACTATAAAATCTCAGCCCTTCCCCAATATCGCGCCACACCCCTACCCCTTAATTCCCTGGTTGAACTTGATGGACATATGTCTTTTTTCGACCGTACTAACTATGTAACTATGTAACATAACATGGGGGGGGGGGGGGGTCTCCTGGCTGTTCACCACAGGTGTGTCATTGGCTGTACATTGACCATGCATTGCTTCTGTGGTATTGCAAAAGGCAAAGACAAATGCTTCCAGCCATCCATTGCACTAATGGATTGGTCATCAGCTGGCTGTCTATGTCCCGCATCAATATAGACCAAAGTACAGAGGGTTAGGCTATGCTATTGTGCACCTACCTGATGCATCAGAAGGTGCGAGCCCTTGCTAAATTCTGTGCACAGACTTTGAGATCTATACTTTAGACTGTATCTAAACCTGCTCCAACATGGACTGACATTCTGGCCTACTTTCAGCCGATGCGACTTGTCTGTCGCTGAACAGTCGCTTTTTATGTATTCAGCACCTATGTATAATGTTGTAAAAATGCTCTAGAAGCTAAAGTCGCAGAAATGTCACACATATTTGCGCCTGCAACTTTCTGTGCGACAAATTCAGACAGGAAAAATCAGTATAAATCCTTAGAAAATTATCCCCCAGTGTCTCCATCTGCTGGCGGTATTGAATAAGCATTGCTGCACTGATGGGGTATGCATTAGACGAAAAAAAAGAAGAAAAAGAAGAATAATACGCCCAGAAAAGAGGCGAAAAGGAGAAAAACGTAAAAAAACGTGAAAAAAAAGTAAGAGGAAGAGAAGGGAAAAAAAAGGTGGAAATGGGTTTAAAAGTGATTTCGGCGGAGAAATATATATATATATATATATATATATATATATATATATATATATATACGCGCACACACACACATATATATAAACGTATTCTCCGTTGAGATATTGCAGCCGCTGCTGTGTCCAGGCCCAGGAGCCTTAGCACTGTGCTGTGATGTCACTCAATACCACTGACATCACTAGGTGTAAACAACATCTCTCCTTTGCTGTGTATGTGACTATGGAGCTGTTTGGTGATGTCGTCTATTATGGCCTTCATAGAAGCAACAGGAGATTGTTGCATCCATCTAGAACCCTCAGAACTACAGTGCTATGATGTCACTCACTTCCACAGGCCTTGCAGAGTGTAAACAACAACAACCCAGCTTTGTTGTGTATGTAACCATAGGGATTTGTGATGTCACCTAGAACCTTCACAGCAGCGACAGCTTTATGAGGAGCATCAGCACTGCTCTGCCTGAGCAGAACCATCACCGCCATAGGTTGTCAAATAACCCGGATTTAACCCACACAGGTAAGTCCAATGGGGTTGCAGGCATGTCCTCTATGCTTACAGCTTCCCGTGGGTGTTGGTTTGATACCGTTTGGGGACAGCCAAGGAGGCATCTGCAGGCAACAAAGGTAGGTGTGTGCTTGTGTGTGTGTTTGCCTATGCAGATCCTAAGCCCAGTGTCACATGCAAGTAGGAGGAGTAAGAAGGGTTCCTGGCAAATCCGGGTTATGGATTGCATTTAAAAAGGCCCCGTGGGAGTGCAATGGGCCCCTGTCTTGCTGCTTAGCAATAATGGTATGGGTTTAGGTTCTGCTGTGTGTACTGGTGGTTGACTGCCCCCCAGCCCAGAGTGTGCATGGAAAATTGTCTGGCAGCCTCCCTGACAGCAAGCAGTGATAGTGCCCATGAAGGGGGACCTTGTTGGGCCCGCCCCTTTCACGGTTATCGCTTCTCGGCCTTTTGGCTAAGATCAAGTGTAGTATCTGTTCTTATCAGTTTAATATCTGATACGTCCCCTATCTGGGGACCATATATTAAATGGATTTTTGAGAACGGGGGCCGATTTCGAAGCTTGCTTCCGTCGCCCTATGCATTGACCCGATATGGCAGTATCTTCGGGTACAGTGCACCACCCCCTTACAGGGTTAAAAAGAAAGATTCCTACTTTCATTGCTACCTGCTTGCTGGCTAGCCAGCTAGCCAGCCCTGTGGGCCTTGCTGCTGCAGCCAAAAAACAAAAGGTGGTGCTGCTGCTGCTGCTTCTGCTGCTTCTGCTTGTGTCTGGCCGCTGTTGGAGCGTCCAGGCACAGGACTTCTGCTGCTGCTGCCTAAATGGCCTCCTTAATTGGATCATTTGAGTAGTAGGGCATGACATGATAGGCAGCTGCCTTGATAGCGGGTGGGTGCTGAATGTTCCTAATTGACAAAATAAGATTAATGCTTATGAAGAAATATAAAATCTCATCCCTTCCCCAATATCGCGCCACACCCCTACCCCTTAATTCCCTGGTTGAACTTGATGGACATATGTCTTTTTTCGACCGTACTAACTATGTAACTATGTAACATAACATGGGGGGGGGGGTCTCCTGGCTGTTCACACAGGTGTGTCATTGCTGTACATTGACCATGCATTGCTTCTGTGGTATTGCAAAGGCAAAGACAAATGCTTCCAGCCATCCATTGCACTAATGGATTGGTCATCAGCTGGCTGTCTATGTCCCGCATCAATATAGACCAAAGTACAGAGGGTTAGGCTATGCTATTGTGCACCTACCTGATGCATCAGAAGGTGCGAGGCCCTTGCTAAATTCTGTGCACAGACTTTGAGATCTATACTTTAGACTGTATCTAAACCTGCTCCAACATGGACTGACATTCTGGCCTACTTTCAGCCGATGCGACTTGTCTGTCGCTGAACAGTCGCTTTTTATGTATTCAGCACCTATGTATAATGTTGTAAAAATGCTCTAGAAGCTAAAGTCGCAGAAATGTCACACATATTTGGCCTGCAACTTTCTGTGCGACAAATTCAGACAGGAAAAATCAGTATAAATCCTTAGAAAATTATCCCCCAGTGTCTCCATCTGCTGGCGGTATTGAATAAGCATTGCTGCACTGATGGGGTATGCATTAGACGAAAAAAAAGAAGAAAAAGAAGAATAATACGCCCAGAAAAGAGGCGAAAAGGAGAAAAACGTAAAAAAACGTGAAAAAAAAGTAAGAGGAAGAGAAGGGAAAAAAAGGTGGAAATGGGTTTAAAAGTGATTTCGGCGGAGAATATATATATATATATATATATATATATATATATATATATATATATACGCGCACACACACACATATATATAAACGTATTCTCCGTTGAGATATTGCAGCCGCTGCTGTGTCCAGGCCCAGGAGCCTTAGCACTGTGCTGTGATGTCACTCAATACCACTGACATCACTAGGTGTAAACAACATCTCTCCTTTGCTGTGTATGTGACTATGGAGCTGTTTGGTGATGTCGTCTATTATGGCCTTCATAGAAGCAACAGGAGATTGTTGCATCCATCTAGAACCCTCAGAACTACAGTGCTATGATGTCACTCACTTCCACAGGCCTTGCAGAGTGTAAACAACAACAACCCAGCTTTGTTGTGTATGTAACCATAGGGATTTGTGATGTCACCTAGAACCTTCACAGCAGCGACAGCTTTATGAGGAGCATCAGCACTGCTCTGCCTGAGCAGAACCATCACCGCCATAGGTTGTCAAATAACCCGGATTTAACCCACACAGGTAAGTCCAATGGGGTGCAGGCATGTCCTCTATGCTTACAGCTTCCCGTGGGTGTTGGTTTGATACCGTTTGGGGACAGCCAAGGAGGCATCTGCAGGCAACAAAGGTAGGTGTGTGCTTGTGTGTGTGTTTCCTATGCAGATCCTAAGCCCAGTGTCACATGCAAGTAGGAGGAGTAAGAAGGGTTCCTGGCAAATCCGGGTTATGGATTGCATTTAAAAAGGCCCCGTGGGAGTGCAATGGGCCCCTGTCTTGCTGCTTAGCAATAATGGTATGGGTTTAGGTTCTGCTGTGTGTACTGGTGGTTGACTGCCCCCCAGCCCAGAGTGTGCATGGAAAATTGTCTGGCAGCCTCCCTGACAGCAAGCAGTGATAGTGCCCATGAAGGGGACCTTGTTGGGCCCGCCCCTTTCACGGTTATCGCTTCTCGGCCTTTTGGCTAAGATCAAGTGTAGTATCTGTTCTTATCAGTTTAATATCTGATACGTCCCCTATCTGGGGACCATATATTAAATGGATTTTTGAGAACGGGGGCCGATTTCGAAGCTTGCTTCCGTCGCCCTATGCATTGACCCGATATGGCAGTATCTTCGGGTACAGTGCACCACCCCCTTACAGGGTTAAAAAGAAAGATTCCTACTTTCATTGCTACCTGCTTGCTGGCTAGCCAGCTAGCCAGCCCTGTGGGCCTTGCTGCTGCAGCCAAAAAACAAAAGGTGGTGCTGCTGCTGCTGCTTCTGCTGCTTCTGCTTGTGTCTGGCCGCTGTTGGAGCGTCCAGGCACAGGACTTCTGCTGCTGCTGACTAAATGGCCTCCTTAATTGGATCATTTGAGTAGCCAGCACACCTGTGCAGGTAGGGCATGACATGATAGGCAGCTGCCTTGATAGCGGGTGGGTGCTGAATGTTCCTAATTGACAAAATAAGATTAATGCTTATGAAGAAATATAAAATCTCATCCCTTCCCCAATATCGCGCCACACCCCTACCCCTTAATTCCCTGGTTGAACTTGATGGACATATGTCTTTTTTCGACCGTACTAACTATGTAACTATGTAACATAACATGGGGGGGGGGGGGGGGGGGGTCTCCTGGCTGTTCACACAGGTGTGTCATTGCTGTACATTGCCATGCATTGCTTCTGTGGTATTGCAAAGGCAAAGACAAATGCTTCCAGCCATCCATTGCACTAATGGATTGGTCATCAGCTGGCTGTCTATGTCCCGCATCAATATAGACCAAAGTACAGAGGGTTAGGCTATGCTATTGTGCACCTACCTGATGCATCAGAAGGTGCGAGGCCCTTGCTAAATTCTGTGCACAGACTTTGAGATCTATACTTTAGACTGTATCTAAACCTGCTCCAACATGGACTGACATTCTGGCCTACTTTCAGCCGATGCGACTTGTCTGTCGCTGAACAGTCGCTTTTTATGTATTCAGCACCTATGTATAATGTTGTAAAAATGCTCTAGAAGCTAAAGTCGCAGAAATGTCACACATATTTGGCCTGCAACTTTCTGTGCGACAAATTCAGACAGGAAAAATCAGTATAAATCCTTAGAAAATTATCCCCCAGTGTCTCCATCTGCTGGCGGTATTGAATAAGCATTGCTGCACTGATGGGGTATGCATTAGACGAAAAAAAAGAAGAAAAAGAAGAATAATACGCCCAGAAAAGAGGCGAAAAGGAGAAAAACGTAAAAAAACGTGAAAAAAAAGTAAGAGGAAGAGAAGGGAAAAAAAGGTGGAAATGGGTTTAAAAGTGATTTCGGCGGAGAAATATATATATATATATATATATATATATATATATATATATATATACGCGCACACACACACATATATATAAACGTATTCTCCGTTGAGATATTGCAGCCGCTGCTGTGTCCAGGCCCAGGAGCCTTAGCACTGTGCTGTGATGTCACTCAATACCACTGACATCACTAGGTGTAAACAACATCTCTCCTTTGCTGTGTATGTGACTATGGAGCTGTTTGGTGATGTCGTCTATTATGGCCTTCATAGAAGCAACAGGAGATTGTTGCATCCATCTAGAACCCTCAGAACTACAGTGCTATGATGTCACTCACTTCCACAGGCCTTGCAGAGTGTAAACAACAACAACCCAGCTTTGTTGTGTATGTAACCATAGGGATTTGTGATGTCACCTAGAACCTTCACAGCAGCGACAGCTTTATGAGGAGCATCAGCACTGCTCTGCCTGAGCAGAACCATCACCGCCATAGGTTGTCAAATAACCCGGATTTAACCCACACAGGTAAGTCCAATGGGGTGCAGGCATGTCCTCTATGCTTACAGCTTCCCGTGGGTGTTGGTTTGATACCGTTTGGGGACAGCCAAGGAGGCATCTGCAGGCAACAAAGGTAGGTGTGTGCTTGTGTGTGTGTTTCCTATGCAGATCCTAAGCCCAGTGTCACATGCAAGTAGGAGGAGTAAGAAGGGTTCCTGGCAAATCCGGGTTATGGATTGCATTTAAAAAGGCCCCGTGGGAGTGCAATGGGCCCCTGTCTTGCTGCTTAGCAATAATGGTATGGGTTTAGGTTCTGCTGTGTGTACTGGTGGTTGACTGCCCCCCAGCCCAGAGTGTGCATGGAAAATTGTCTGGCAGCTCCCTGACAGCAAGCAGTGATAGTGCCCATGAAGGGGACCTTGTTGGGCCCGCCCCTTTCACGGTTATCGCTTCTCGGCCTTTTGGCTAAGATCAAGTGTAGTATCTGTTCTTATCAGTTTAATATCTGATACGTCCCCTATCTGGGGACCATATATTAAATGGATTTTTGAGAACGGGGGCCGATTTCGAAGCTTGCTTCCGTCGCCCTATGCATTGACCCGATATGGCAGTATCTTCGGGTACAGTGCACCACCCCCTTACAGGGTTAAAAAGAAAGATTCCTACTTTCATTGCTACCTGCTTGCTGGCTAGCCAGCTAGCCAGCCCTGTGGGCCTTGCTGCTGCAGCCAAAAAACAAAAGGTGGTGCTGCTGCTGCTGCTTCTGCTGCTTCTGCTTGTGTCTGGCCGCTGTTGGAGCGTCCAGGCACAGGACTTCTGCTGCTGCTGACTAAATGGCCTCCTTAATTGGATCATTTGAGTAGCCAGCACACCTGTGCAGGTAGGGCATGACATGATAGGCAGCTGCCTTGATAGCGGGTGGGTGCTGAATGTTCCTAATTGACAAAATAAGATTAATGCTTATGAAGAAATATAAAATCTCATCCCTTCCGCAATATCGCGCCACACCCCTACCCCTTAATTCCCTGGTTGAACTTGATGGACATATGTCTTTTTTCGACCGTACTAACTATGTAACTATGTAACATAACATGGGGGGGGGGGGGGGGGTCTCCTGGCTGTTCACACAGGTGTGTCATTGCTGTACATTGACCATGCATTGCTTCTGTGGTATTGCAAAGGCAAAGACAAATGCTTCCAGCCATCCATTGCACTAATGGATTGGTCATCAGCTGGCTGTCTATGTCCCGCATCAATATAGACCAAAGTACAGAGGGTTAGGCTATGCTATTGTGCACCTACCTGATGCATCAGAAGGTGCGAGGCCCTTGCTAAATTCTGTGCACAGACTTTGAGATCTATACTTTAGACTGTATCTAAACCTGCTCCAACATGGACTGACATTCTGGCCTACTTTCAGCCGATGCGACTTGTCTGTCGCTGAACAGTCGCTTTTTATGTATTCAGCACCTATGTATAATGTTGTAAAAATGCTCTAGAAGCTAAAGTCGCAGAAATGTCACACATATTTGGCCTGCAACTTTCTGTGCGACAAATTCAGACAGGAAAAATCAGTATAAATCCTTAGAAAATTATCCCCCAGTGTCTCCATCTGCTGGCGGTATTGAATAAGCATTGCTGCACTGATGGGGTATGCATTAGACGAAAAAAAAGAAGAAAAAGAAGAATAATACGCCCAGAAAAGAGGCGAAAAGGAGAAAAACGTAAAAAAACGTGAAAAAAAAGTAAGAGGGAGAGAAGGGAAAAAAAGGTGGAAATGGGTTTAAAAGTGATTTCGGCGGAGAAATATATATATATATATATATATATATATATATATATATATATATATATATATATACGCGCACACACACACATATATATAAACGTATTCTCCGTTGAGATATTGCAGCCGCTGCTGTGTCCAGGCCCAGGAGCCTTAGCACTGTGCTGTGATGTCACTCAATACCACTGACATCACTAGGTGTAAACAACATCTCTCCTTTGCTGTGTATGTGACTATGGAGCTGTTTGGTGATGTCGTCTATTATGGCCTTCATAGAAGCAACAGGAGATTGTTGCATCCATCTAGAACCCTCAGAACTACAGTGCTATGATGTCACTCACTTCCACAGGCCTTGCAGAGTGTAAACAACAACAACCCAGCTTTGTTGTGTATGTAACCATAGGGATTTGTGATGTCACCTAGAACCTTCACAGCAGCGACAGCTTTATGAGGAGCATCAGCACTGCTCTGCCTGAGCAGAACCATCACCGCCATAGGTTGTCAAATAACCCGGATTTAACCCACACAGGTAAGTCCAATGGGGTGCAGGCATGTCCTCTATGCTTACAGCTTCCCGTGGGTGTTGGTTTGATACCGTTTGGGGACAGCCAAGGAGGCATCTGCAGGCAACAAAGGTAGGTGTGTGCTTGTGTGTGTGTTTCCTATGCAGATCCTAAGCCCAGTGTCACATGCAAGTAGGAGGAGTAAGAAGGGTTCCTGGCAAATCCGGGTTATGGATTGCATTTAAAAAGGCCCCGTGGGAGTGCAATGGGCCCCTGTCTTGCTGCTTAGCAATAATGGTATGGGTTTAGGTTCTGCTGTGTGTACTGGTGGTTGACTGCCCCCCAGCCCAGAGTGTGCATGGAAAATTGTCTGGCAGCCTCCCTGACAGCAAGCAGTGATAGTGCCCATGAAGGGGACCTTGTTGGGCCCGCCCCTTTCACGGTTATCGCTTCTCGGCCTTTTGGCTAAGATCAAGTGTAGTATCTGTTCTTATCAGTTTAATATCTGATACGTCCCCTATCTGGGGACCATATATTAAATGGATTTTTGAGAACGGGGGCCGATTTCGAAGCTTGCTTCCGTCGCCCTATGCATTGACCCGATATGGCAGTATCTTCGGGTACAGTGCACCACCCCCCTTACAGGGTTAAAAAGAAAGATTCCTACTTTCATTGCTACCTGCTTGCTGGCTAGCCAGCTAGCCAGCCCTGTGGGCCTTGCTGCTGCAGCCAAAAAACAAAAGGTGGTGCTGCTGCTGCTGCTTCTGCTGCTTCTGCTTGTGTCTGGCCGCTGTTGGAGCGTCCAGGCACAGGACTTCTGCTGCTGCTGACTAAATGGCCTCCTTAATTGGATCATTTGAGTAGCCAGCACACCTGTGCAGGTAGGGCATGACATGATAGGCAGCTGCCTTGATAGCGGGTGGGTGCTGAATGTTCCTAATTGACAAAATAAGATTAATGCTTATGAAGAAATATAAAATCTCATCCCTTCCCCAATATCGCGCCACACCCCTACCCCTTAATTCCCTGGTTGAACTTGATGGACATATGTCTTTTTTCGACCGTACTAACTATGTAACTATGTAACATAACATGGGGGGGGGGGGGGGGTCTCCTGGCTGTTCACACAGGTGTGTCATTGCTGTACATTGACCATGCATTGCTTCTGTGGTATTGCAAAGGCAAAGACAAATGCTTCCAGCCATCCATTGCACTAATGGATTGGTCATCAGCTGGCTGTCTATGTCCCGCATCAATATAGACCAAAGTACAGAGGGTTAGGCTATGCTATTGTGCACCTACCTGATGCATCAGAAGGTGCGAGGCCCTTGCTAAATTCTGTGCACAGACTTTGAGATCTATACTTTAGACTGTATCTAAACCTGCTCCAACATGGACTGACATTCTGGCCTACTTTCAGCCGATGCGACTTGTCTGTCGCTGAACAGTCGCTTTTTATGTATTCAGCACCTATGTATAATGTTGTAAAAATGCTCTAGAAGCTAAAGTCGCAGAAATGTCACACATATTTGGCCTGCAACTTTCTGTGCGACAAATTCAGACAGGAAAAATCAGTATAAATCCTTAGAAAATTATCCCCCAGTGTCTCCATCTGCTGGCGGTATTGAATAAGCATTGCTGCACTGATGGGGTATGCATTAGACGAAAAAAAAGAAGAAAAAGAAGAATAATACGCCCAGAAAAGAGGCGAAAAGGAGAAAAACGTAAAAAAACGTGAAAAAAAAGTAAGAGGAAGAGAAGGGAAAAAAAGGTGGAAATGGGTTTAAAAGTGATTTCGGCGGAGAAATATATATATATATATATATATATATATATATATATACGCGCACACACACACATATATATAAACGTATTCTCCGTTGAGATATTGCAGCCGCTGCTGTGTCCAGGCCCAGGAGCCTTAGCACTGTGCTGTGATGTCACTCAATACCACTGACATCACTAGGTGTAAACAACATCTCTCCTTTGCTGTGTATGTGACTATGGAGCTGTTTGGTGATGTCGTCTATTATGGCCTTCATAGAAGCAACAGGAGATTGTTGCATCCATCTAGAACCCTCAGAACTACAGTGCTATGATGTCACTCACTTCCACAGGCCTTGCAGAGTGTAAACAACAACAACCCAGCTTTGTTGTGTATGTAACCATAGGGATTTGTGATGTCACCTAGAACCTTCACAGCAGCGACAGCTTTATGAGGAGCATCAGCACTGCTCTGCCTGAGCAGAACCATCACCGCCATAGGTTGTCAAATAACCCGGATTTAACCCACACAGGTAAGTCCAATGGGGTGCAGGCATGTCCTCTATGCTTACAGCTTCCCGTGGGTGTTGGTTTGATACCGTTTGGGGACAGCCAAGGAGGCATCTGCAGGCAACAAAGGTAGGTGTGTGCTTGTGTGTGTGTTTCCTATGCAGATCCTAAGCCCAGTGTCACATGCAAGTAGGAGGAGTAAGAAGGGTTCCTGGCAAATCCGGGTTATGGATTGCATTTAAAAAGGCCCCGTGGGAGTGCAATGGGCCCCTGTCTTGCTGCTTAGCAATAATGGTATGGGTTTAGGTTCTGCTGTGTGTACTGGTGGTTGACTGCCCCCCAGCCCAGAGTGTGCATGGAAAATTGTCTGGCAGCCTCCCTGACAGCAAGCAGTGATAGTGCCCATGAAGGGGACCTTGTTGGGCCCGCCCCTTTCACGGTTATCGCTTCTCGGCCTTTTGGCTAAGATCAAGTGTAGTATCTGTTCTTATCAGTTTAATATCTGATACGTCCCCTATCTGGGGACCATATATTAAATGGATTTTTGAGAACGGGGGCCGATTTCGAAGCTTGCTTCCGTCGCCCTATGCATTGACCCGATATGGCAGTATCTTCGGGTACAGTGCACCACCCCCTTACAGGGTTAAAAAGAAAGATTCCTACTTTCATTGCTACCTGCTTGCTGGCTAGCCAGCTAGCCAGCCCTGTGGGCCTTGCTGCTGCAGCCAAAAAACAAAAGGTGGTGCTGCTGCTGCTGCTTCTGCTGCTTCTGCTTGTGTCTGGCCGCTGTTGGAGCGTCCAGGCACAGGACTTCTGCTGCTGCTGACTAAATGGCCTCCTTAATTGGATCATTTGAGTAGCCAGCACACCTGTGCAGGTAGGGCATGACATGATAGGCAGCTGCCTTGATAGCGGGTGGGTGCTGAATGTTCCTAATTGACAAAATAAGATTAATGCTTATGAAGAAATATAAAATCTCATCCCTTCCCCAATATCGCGCCACACCCCTACCCCTTAATTCCCTGGTTGAACTTGATGGACATATGTCTTTTTTCGACCGTACTAACTATGTAACTATGTAACATAACATGGGGGGGGGGGGGGGGGGGGTCTCCTGGCTGTTCACACAGGTGTGTCATTGCTGTACATTGACCATGCATTGCTTCTGTGGTATTGCAAAGGCAAAGACAAATGCTTCCAGCCATCCATTGCACTAATGGATTGGTCATCAGCTGGCTGTCTATGTCCCGCATCAATATAGACCAAAGTACAGAGGGTTAGGCTATGCTATTGTGCACCTACCTGATGCATCAGAAGGTGCGAGGCCCTTGCTAAATTCTGTGCACAGACTTTGAGATCTATACTTTAGACTGTATCTAAACCTGCTCCAACATGGACTGACATTCTGGCCTACTTTCAGCCGATGCGACTTGTCTGTCGCTGAACAGTCGCTTTTTATGTATTCAGCACCTATGTATAATGTTGTAAAAATGCTCTAGAAGCTAAAGTCGCAGAAATGTCACACATATTTGGCCTACAACTTTCTGTGCGACAAATTCAGACAGGAAAAATCAGTATAAATCCTTAGAAAATTATCCCCCAGTGTCTCCATCTGCTGGCGGTATTGAATAAGCATTGCTGCACTGATGGGGTATGCATTAGACGAAAAAAAAGAAGAAAAAGAAGAATAATACGCCCAGAAAAGAGGCGAAAAGGAGAAAAACGTAAAAAAACGTGAAAAAAAAGTAAGAGGAAGAGAAGGGAAAAAAAGGTGGAAATGGGTTTAAAAGTGATTTCGGCGGAGAAATATATATATATATATATATATATATATATATATATATATATATATACGCGCACACACACACATATATATAAACGTATTCTCCGTTGAGATATTGCAGCCGCTGCTGTGTCCAGGCCCAGGAGCCTTAGCACTGTGCTGTGATGTCACTCAATACCACTGACATCACTAGGTGTAAACAACATCTCTCCTTTGCTGTGTATGTGACTATGGAGCTGTTTGGTGATGTCGTCTATTATGGCCTTCATAGAAGCAACAGGAGATTGTTGCATCCATCTAGAACCCTCAGAACTACAGTGCTATGATGTCACTCACTTCCACAGGCCTTGCAGAGTGTAAACAACAACAACCCAGCTTTGTTGTGTATGTAACCATAGGGATTTGTGATGTCACCTAGAACCTTCACAGCAGCGACAGCTTTATGAGGAGCATCAGCACTGCTCTGCCTGAGCAGAACCATCACCGCCATAGGTTGTCAAATAACCCGGATTTAACCCACACAGGTAAGTCCAATGGGGTGCAGGCATGTCCTCTATGCTTACAGCTTCCCGTGGGTGTTGGTTTGATACCGTTTGGGGACAGCCAAGGAGGCATCTGCAGGCAACAAAGGTAGGTGTGTGCTTGTGTGTGTGTTTCCTATGCAGATCCTAAGCCCAGTGTCACATGCAAGTAGGAGGAGTAAGAAGGGTTCCTGGCAAATCCGGGTTATGGATTGCATTTAAAAAGGCCCCGTGGGAGTGCAATGGGCCCCTGTCTTGCTGCTTAGCAATAATGGTATGGGTTTAGGTTCTGCTGTGTGTACTGGTGGTTGACTGCCCCCCAGCCCAGAGTGTGCATGGAAAATTGTCTGGCAGCCTCCCTGACAGCAAGCAGTGATAGTGCCCATGAAGGGGACCTTGTTGGGCCAGCCCCTTTCACGGTTATCGCTTCTCGGCCTTTTGGCTAAGATCAAGTGTAGTATCTGTTCTTATCAGTTTAATATCTGATACGTCCCCTATCTGGGGACCATATATTAAATGGATTTTTGAGAACGGGGGCCGATTTCGAAGCTTGCTTCCGTCGCCCTATGCATTGACCCGATATGGCAGTATCTTCGGGTACAGTGCACCACCCCCTTACAGGGTTAAAAAGAAAGATTCCTACTTTCATTGCTACCTGCTTGCTGGCTAGCCAGCTAGCCAGCCCTGTGGGCCTTGCTGCTGCAGCCAAAAAACAAAAGGTGGTGCTGCTGCTGCTGCTTCTGCTGCTTCTGCTTGTGTCTGGCCGCTGTTGGAGCGTCCAGGCACAGGACTTCTGCTGCTGCTGACTAAATGGCCTCCTTAATTGGATCATTTGAGTAGCCAGCACACCTGTGCAGGTAGGGCATGACATGATAGGCAGCTGCCTTGATAGCGGGTGGGTGCTGAATGTTCCTAATTGACAAAATAAGATTAATGCTTATGAAGAAATATAAAATCTCATCCCTTCCCCAATATCGCGCCACACCCCTACCCCTTAATTCCCTGGTTGAACTTGATGGACATATGTCTTTTTTCGACCGTACTAACTATGTAACTATGTAACATAACATGGGGGGGGGGGGGGGGGTCTCCTGGCTGTTGACACAGGTGTGTCATTGCTGTACATTGACCATGCATTGCTTCTGTGGTATTGCAAAGGCAAAGACAAATGCTTCCAGCCATCCATTGCACTAATGGATTGGTCATCAGCTGGCTGTCTATGTCCCGCATCAATATAGACCAAAGTACAGAGGGTTAGGCTATGCTATTGTGCACCTACCTGATGCATCAGAAGGTGCGAGGCCCTTGCTAAATTCTGTGCACAGACTTTGAGATCTATACTTTAGACTGTATCTAAACCTGCTCCAACATGGACTGACATTCTGGCCTACTTTCAGCCGATGCGACTTGTCTGTCGCTGAACAGTCGCTTTTTATGTATTCAGCACCTATGTATAATGTTGTAAAAATGCTCTAGAAGCTAAAGTCGCAGAAATGTCACACATATTTGGCCTGCAACTTTCTGTGCGACAAATTCAGACAGGAAAAATCAGTATAAATCCTTAGAAAATTATCCCCCAGTGTCTCCATCTGCTGGCGGTATTGAATAAGCATTGCTGCACTGATGGGGTATGCATTAGACGAAAAAAAAGAAGAAAAAGAAGAATAATACGCCCAGAAAAGAGGCGAAAAGGAGAAAAACGTAAAAAAACGTGAAAAAAAAGTAAGAGGAAGAGAAGGGAAAAAAAGGTGGAAATGGGTTTAAAAGTGATTTCGGCGGAGAAATATATATATATATATATATATATATAGATATATATATATATATATATATATATACACGCACACACACACATATATATAAACGTATTCTCCATTGAGATATTGCAGCCGCTGCTGTGTCCAGGCCCAGGAGCCTTAGCACTGTGCTGTGATGTCACTCAATACCACTGACATCACTAGGTGTAAACAACATCTCTCCTTTGCTGTGTATGTGACTATGGAGCTGTTTGGTGATGTCGTCTATTATGGCCTTCATAGAAGCAACAGGAGATTGTTGCATCCATCTAGAACCCTCAGAACTACAGTGCTATGATGTCACTCACTTCCACAGGCCTTGCAGAGTGTAAACAACAACAACCCAGCTTTGTTGTGTATGTAACCATAGGGATTTGTGATGTCACCTAGAACCTTCACAGCAGCGACAGCTTTATGAGGAGCATCAGCACTGCTCTGCCTGAGCAGAACCATCACCGCCATAGGTTGTCAAATAACCCGGATTTAACCCACACAGGTAAGTCCAATGGGGTGCAGGCATGTCCTCTATGCTTACAGCTTCCCGTGGGTGTTGGTTTGATACCGTTTGGGGACAGCCAAGGAGGCATCTGCAGGCAACAAAGGTAGGTGTGTGCTTGTGTGTGTGTTTCCTATGCAGATCCTAAGCCCAGTGTCACATGCAAGTAGGAGGAGTAAGAAGGGTTCCTGGCAAATCCGGGTTATGGATTGCATTTAAAAAGGCCCCGTGGGAGTGCAATGGGCCCCTGTCTTGCTGCTTAGCAATAATGGTATGGGTTTAGGTTCTGCTGTGTGTACTGGTGGTTGACTGCCCCCCAGCCCAGAGTGTGCATGGAAAATTGTCTGGCAGCCTCCCTGACAGCAAGCAGTGATAGTGCCCATGAAGGGGACCTTGTTGGGCCCGCCCCTTTCACGGTTATCGCTTCTCGGCCTTTTGGCTAAGATCAAGTGTAGTATCTGTTCTTATCAGTTTAATATCTGATACGTCCCCTATCTGGGGACCATATATTAAATGGATTTTTGAGAACGGGGGCCGATTTCGAAGCTTGCTTCCGTCGCCCTATGCATTGACCCGATATGGCAGTATCTTCGGGTACAGTGCACCACCCCCTTACAGGGTTAAAAAGAAAGATTCCTACTTTCATTGCTACCTGCTTGCTGGCTAGCCAGCTAGCCAGCCCTGTGGGCCTTGCTGCTGCAGCCAAAAAACAAAAGGTGGTGCTGCTGCTGCTGCTTCTGCTGCTTCTGCTTGTGTCTGGCCGCTGTTGGAGCGTCCAGGCACAGGACTTCTGCTGCTGCTGACTAAATGGCCTCCTTAATTGGATCATTTGAGTAGCCAGCACACCTGTGCAGGTAGGGCATGACATGATAGGCAGCTGCCTTGATAGCGGGTGGGTGCTGAATGTTCCTAATTGACAAAATAAGATTAATGCTTATGAAGAAATATAAAATCTCATCCCTTCCCCAATATCGCGCCACACCCCTACCCCTTAATTCCCTGGTTGAACTTGATGGACATATGTCTTTTTTCGACCGTACTAACTATGTAACTATGTAACATAACATGGGGGGGGGGGGGGGGGGGGTCTCCTGGCTGTTCACACAGGTGTGTCATTGCTGTACATTGACCATGCATTGCTTCTGTGGTATTGCAAAGGCAAAGACAAATGCTTCCAGCCATCCATTGCACTAATGGATTGGTCATCAGCTGGCTGTCTATGTCCCGCATCAATATAGACCAAAGTACAGAGGGTTAGGCTATGCTATTGTGCACCTACCTGATGCATCAGAAGGTGCGAGGCCCTTGCTAAATTCTGTGCACAGACTTTGAGATCTATACTTTAGACTGTATCTAAACCTGCTCCAACATGGACTGACATTCTGGCCTACTTTCAGCCGATGCGACTTGTCTGTCGCTGAACAGTCGCTTTTTATGTATTCAGCACCTATGTATAATGTTGTAAAAATGCTCTAGAAGCTAAAGTCGCAGAAATGTCACACATATTTGGCCTGCAACTTTCTGTGCGACAAATTCAGACAGGAAAAATCAGTATAAATCCTTAGAAAATTATCCCCCAGTGTCTCCATCTGCTGGCGGTATTGAATAAGCATTGCTGCACTGATGGGGTATGCATTAGACGAAAAAAAAGAAGAAAAAGAAGAATAATACGCCCAGAAAAGAGGCGAAAAGGAGAAAAACGTAAAAAAACGTGAAAAAAAAGTAAGAGGAAGAGAAGGGAAAAAAAGGTGGAAATGGGTTTAAAAGTGATTTCGGCGGAGAAATATATATATATATATATATATATATATAGTATATATATATACGCGCACACACACACATATATATAAACGTATTCTCCGTTGAGATATTGCAGCCGCTGCTGTGTCCAGGCCCAGGAGCCTTAGCACTGTGCTGTGATGTCACTCAATACCACTGACATCACTAGGTGTAAACAACATCTCTCCTTTGCTGTGTATGTGACTATGGAGCTGTTTGGTGATGTCGTCTATTATGGCCTTCATAGAAGCAACAGGAGATTGTTGCATCCATCTAGAACCCTCAGAACTACAGTGCTATGATGTCACTCACTTCCACAGGCCTTGCAGAGTGTAAACAACAACAACCCAGCTTTGTTGTGTATGTAACCATAGGGATTTGTGATGTCACCTAGAACCTTCACAGCAGCGACAGCTTTATGAGGAGCATCAGCACTGCTCTGCCTGAGCAGAACCATCACCGCCATAGGTTGTCAAATAACCCGGATTTAACCCACACAGGTAAGTCCAATGGGGTGCAGGCATGTCCTCTATGCTTACAGCTTCCCGTGGGTGTTGGTTTGATACCGTTTGGGGACAGCCAAGGAGGCATCTGCAGGCAACAAAGGTAGGTGTGTGCTTGTGTGTGTGT
Source organism: Hyla sarda (assembly GCF_029499605.1). Taxonomy (NCBI): domain Eukaryota; kingdom Metazoa; phylum Chordata; class Amphibia; order Anura; family Hylidae; genus Hyla; species Hyla sarda. The sequence continues at coordinate 168,098 of NW_026610646.1, forward strand.
TTCCTATGCAGATCCTAAGCCCAGTGTCACATGCAAGTAGGAGGAGTAAGAAGGGTTCCTGGCAAATCCGGGTTATGGATTGCATTTAAAAAGGCCCCGTGGGAGTGCAATGGGCCCCTGTCTTGCTGCTTAGCAATAATGGTATGGGTTTAGGTTCTGCTGTGTGTACTGGTGGTTGACTGCCCCCCAGCCCAGAGTGTGCATGGAAAATTGTCTGGCAGCCTCCCTGACAGCAAGCAGTGATAGTGCCCATGAAGGGGACCTTGTTGGGCCCGCCCCTTTCACGGTTATCGCTTCTCGGCCTTTTGGCTAAGATCAAGTGTAGTATCTGTTCTTATCAGTTTAATATCTGATACGTCCCCTATCTGGGGACCATATATTAAATGGATTTTTGAGAACGGGGGCCGATTTCGAAGCTTGCTTCCGTCGCCCTATGCATTGACCCGATATGGCAGTATCTTCGGGTACAGTGCACCACCCCCTTACAGGGTTAAAAAGAAAGATTCCTACTTTCATTGCTACCTGCTTGCTGGCTAGCCAGCTAGCCAGCCCTGTGGGCCTTGCTGCTGCAGCCAAAAAACAAAAGGTGGTGCTGCTGCTGCTGCTTCTGCTGCTTCTGCTTGTGTCTGGCCGCTGTTGGAGCGTCCAGGCACAGGACTTCTGCTGCTGCTGACTAAATGGCCTCCTTAATTGGATCATTTGAGTAGCCAGCACACCTGTGCAGGTAGGGCATGACATGATAGGCAGCTGCCTTGATAGCGGGTGGGTGCTGAATGTTCCTAATTGACAAAATAAGATTAATGCTTATGAAGAAATATAAAATCTCATCCCTTCCCCAATATCGCGCCACACCCCTACCCCTTAATTCCCTGGTTGAACTTGATGGACATATGTCTTTTTTCGACCGTACTAACTATGTAACTATGTAACATAACATGGGGGGGGGGGGGGGGGGGTCTCCTGGCTGTTCACACAGGTGTGTCATTGCTGTACATTGACCATGCATTGCTTCTGTGGTATTGCAAAGGCAAAGACAAATGCTTCCAGCCATCCATTGCACTAATGGATTGGTCATCAGCTGGCTGTCTATGTCCCGCATCAATATAGACCAAAGTACAGAGGGTTAGGCTATGCTATTGTGCACCTACCTGATGCATCAGAAGGTGCGAGGCCCTTGCTAAATTCTGTGCACAGACTTTGAGATCTATACTTTAGACTGTATCTAAACCTGCTCCAACATGGACTGACATTCTGGCCTACTTTCAGCCGATGCGACTTGTCTGTCGCTGAACAGTCGCTTTTTATGTATTCAGCACCTATGTATAATGTTGTAAAAATGCTCTAGAAGCTAAAGTCGCAGAAATGTCACACATATTTGGCCTGCAACTTTCTGTGCGACAAATTCAGACAGGAAAAATCAGTATAAATCCTTAGAAAATTATCCCCCAGTGTCTCCATCTGCTGGCGGTATTGAATAAGCATTGCTGCACTGATGGGGTATGCATTAGACGAAAAAAAAGAAGAAAAAGAAGAATAATACGCCCAGAAAAGAGGCGAAAAGGAGAAAAACGTAAAAAAACGTGAAAAAAAAGTAAGAGGAAGAGAAGGGAAAAAAAGGTGGAAATGGGTTTAAAAGTGATTTCGGCGGAGAATATATATATATATATATATATATATATATATATATATATATATACGCGCACACACACACATATATATAAACGTATTCTCCGTTGAGATATTGCAGCCGCTGCTGTGTCCAGGCCCAGGAGCCTTAGCACTGTGCTGTGATGTCACTCAATACCACTGACATCACTAGGTGTAAACAACATCTCTCCTTTGCTGTGTATGTGACTATGGAGCTGTTTGGTGATGTCGTCTATTATGGCCTTCATAGAAGCAACAGGAGATTGTTGCATCCATCTAGAACCCTCAGAACTACAGTGCTATGATGTCACTCACTTCCACAGGCCTTGCAGAGTGTAAACAACAACAACCCAGCTTTGTTGTGTATGTAACCATAGGGATTTGTGATGTCACCTAGAACCTTCACAGCAGCGACAGCTTTATGAGGAGCATCAGCACTGCTCTGCCTGAGCAGAACCATCACCGCCATAGGTTGTCAAATAACCCGGATTTAACCCACACAGGTAAGTCCAATGGGGTGCAGGCATGTCCTCTATGCTTACAGCTTCCCGTGGGTGTTGGTTTGATACCGTTTGGGGACAGCCAAGGAGGCATCTGCAGGCAACAAAGGTAGGTGTGTGCTTGTGTGTGTGTTTCCTATGCAGATCCTAAGCCCAGTGTCACATGCAAGTAGGAGGAGTAAGAAGGGTTCCTGGCAAATCCGGGTTATGGATTGCATTTAAAAAGGCCCCGTGGGAGTGCAATGGGCCCCTGTCTTGCTGCTTAGCAATAATGGTATGGGTTTAGGTTCTGCTGTGTGTACTGGTGGTTGACTGCCCCCCAGCCCAGAGTGTGCATGGAAAATTGTCTGGCAGCCTCCCTGACAGCAAGCAGTGATAGTGCCCATGAAGGGGACCTTGTTGGGCCCGCCCCTTTCACGGTTATCGCTTCTCGGCCTTTTGGCTAAGATCAAGTGTAGTATCTGTTCTTATCAGTTTAATATCTGATACGTCCCCTATCTGGGGACCATATATTAAATGGATTTTTGAGAACGGGGGCCGATTTCGAAGCTTGCTTCCGTCGCCCTATGCATTGACCCGATATGGCAGTATCTTCGGGTACAGTGCACCACCCCCTTACAGGGTTAAAAAGAAAGATTCCTACTTTCATTGCTACCTGCTTGCTGGCTAGCCAGCTAGCCAGCCCTGTGGGCCTTGCTGCTGCAGCCAAAAAACAAAAGGTGGTGCTGCTGCTGCTGCTTCTGCTGCTTCTGCTTGTGTCTGGCCGCTGTTGGAGCGTCCAGGCACAGGACTTCTGCTGCTGCTGACTAAATGGCCTCCTTAATTGGATCATTTGAGTAGCCAGCACACCTGTGCAGGTAGGGCATGACATGATAGGCAGCTGCCTTGATAGCGGGTGGGTGCTGAATGTTCCTAATTGACAAAATAAGATTAATGCTTATGAAGAAATATAAAATCTCATCCCTTCCCCAATATCGCGCCACACCCCTACCCCTTAATTCCCTGGTTGAACTTGATGGACATATGTCTTTTTTCGACCGTACTAACTATGTAACTATGTAACATAACATGGGGGGGGGGGGGGGTCTCCTGGCTGTTCACACAGGTGTGTCATTGCTGTACATTGACCATGCATTGCTTCTGTGGTATTGCAAAGGCAAAGACAAATGCTTCCAGCCATCCATTGCACTAATGGATTGGTCATCAGCTGGCTGTCTATGTCCCGCATCAATATAGACCAAAGTACAGAGGGTTAGGCTATGCTATTGTGCACCTACCTGATGCATCAGAAGGTGCGAGGCCCTTGCTAAATTCTGTGCACAGACTTTGAGATCTATACTTTAGACTGTATCTAAACCTGCTCCAACATGGACTGACATTCTGGCCTACTTTCAGCCGATGCGACTTGTCTGTCGCTGAACAGTCGCTTTTTATGTATTCAGCACCTATGTATAATGTTGTAAAAATGCTCTAGAAGCTAAAGTCGCAGAAATGTCACACATATTTGGCCTGCAACTTTCTGTGCGACAAATTCAGACAGGAAAAATCAGTATAAATCCTTAGAAAATTATCCCCCAGTGTCTCCATCTGCTGGCGGTATTGAATAAGCATTGCTGCACTGATGGGGTATGCATTAGACGAAAAAAAAGAAGAAAAAGAAGAATAATACGCCCAGAAAAGAGGCGAAAAGGAGAAAAACGTAAAAAAACGTGAAAAAAAAGTAAGAGGAAGAGAAGGGAAAAAAAGGTGGAAATGGGTTTAAAAGTGATTTCGGCGGAGAAATATATATATATATATATATATATATATATATATATATATATATACGCGCACACACACACATATATATAAACGTATTCTCCGTTGAGATATTGCAGCCGCTGCTGTGTCCAGGCCCAGGAGCCTTAGCACTGTGCTGTGATGTCACTCAATACCACTGACATCACTAGGTGTAAACAACATCTCTCCTTTGCTGTGTATGTGACTATGGAGCTGTTTGGTGATGTCGTCTATTATGGCCTTCATAGAAGCAACAGGAGATTGTTGCATCCATCTAGAACCCTCAGAACTACAGTGCTATGATGTCACTCACTTCCACAGGCCTTGCAGAGTGTAAACAACAACAACCCAGCTTTGTTGTGTATGTAACCATAGGGATTTGTGATGTCACCTAGAACCTTCACAGCAGCGACAGCTTTATGAGGAGCATCAGCACTGCTCTGCCTGAGCAGAACCATCACCGCCATAGGTTGTCAAATAACCCGGATTTAACCCACACAGGTAAGTCCAATGGGGTGCAGGCATGTCCTCTATGCTTACAGCTTCCCGTGGGTGTTGGTTTGATACCGTTTGGGGACAGCCAAGGAGGCATCTGCAGGCAACAAAGGTAGGTGTGTGCTTGTGTGTGTGTTTCCTATGCAGATCCTAAGCCCAGTGTCACATGCAAGTAGGAGGAGTAAGAAGGGTTCCTGGCAAATCCGGGTTATGGATTGCATTTAAAAAGGCCCCGTGGGAGTGCAATGGGCCCCTGTCTTGCTGCTTAGCAATAATGGTATGGGTTTAGGTTCTGCTGTGTGTACTGGTGGTTGACTGCCCCCCAGCCCAGAGTGTGCATGGAAAATTGTCTGGCAGCCTCCCTGACAGCAAGCAGTGATAGTGCCCATGAAGGGGACCTTGTTGGGCCCGCCCCTTTCACGGTTATCGCTTCTCGGCCTTTTGGCTAAGATCAAGTGTAGTATCTGTTCTTATCAGTTTAATATCTGATACGTCCCCTATCTGGGGACCATATATTAAATGGATTTTTGAGAACGGGGGCCGATTTCGAAGCTTGCTTCCGTCGCCCTATGCATTGACCCGATATGGCAGTATCTTCGGGTACAGTGCACCACCCCCTTACAGGGTTAAAAAGAAAGATTCCTACTTTCATTGCTACCTGCTTGCTGGCTAGCCAGCTAGCCAGCCCTGTGGGCCTTGCTGCTGCAGCCAAAAAACAAAAGGTGGTGCTGCTGCTGCTGCTTCTGCTGCTTCTGCTTGTGTCTGGCCGCTGTTGGAGCGTCCAGGCACAGGACTTCTGCTGCTGCTGACTAAATGGCCTCCTTAATTGGATCATTTGAGTAGCCAGCACACCTGTGCAGGTAGGGCATGACATGATAGGCAGCTGCCTTGATAGCGGGTGGGTGCTGAATGTTCCTAATTGACAAAATAAGATTAATGCTTATGAAGAAATATAAAATCTCATCCCTTCCCCAATATCGCGCCACACCCCTACCCCTTAATTCCCTGGTTGAACTTGATGGACATATGTCTTTTTTCGACCGTACTAACTATGTAACTATGTAACATAACATGGGGGGGGGGGGGGGGGTCTCCTGGCTGTTCACACAGGTGTGTCATTGCTGTACATTGACCATGCATTGCTTCTGTGGTATTGCAAAGGCAAAGACAAATGCTTCCAGCCATCCATTGCACTAATGGATTGGTCATCAGCTGGCTGTCTATGTCCCGCATCAATATAGACCAAAGTACAGAGGGTTAGGCTATGCTATTGTGCACCTACCTGATGCATCAGAAGGTGCGAGGCCCTTGCTAAATTCTGTGCACAGACTTTGAGATCTATACTTTAGACTGTATCTAAACCTGCTCCAACATGGACTGACATTCTGGCCTACTTTCAGCCGATGCGACTTGTCTGTCGCTGAACAGTCGCTTTTTATGTATTCAGCACCTATGTATAATGTTGTAAAAATGCTCTAGAAGCTAAAGTCGCAGAAATGTCACACATATTTGGCCTGCAACTTTCTGTGCGACAAATTCAGACAGGAAAAATCAGTATAAATCCTTAGAAAATTATCCCCCAGTGTCTCCATCTGCTGGCGGTATTGAATAAGCATTGCTGCACTGATGGGGTATGCATTAGACGAAAAAAAAGAAGAAAAAGAAGAATAATACGCCCAGAAAAGAGGCGAAAAGGAGAAAAACGTAAAAAAACGTGAAAAAAAAGTAAGAGGAAGAGAAGGGAAAAAAAGGTGGAAATGGGTTTAAAAGTGATTTCGGCGGAGAATATATATATATATATATATATATATATATATATATATATATATATATATATATATATATATATACGCGCACACACACACATATATATAAACGTATTCTCCGTTGAGATATTGCAGCCGCTGCTGTGTCCAGGCCCAGGAGCCTTAGCACTGTGCTGTGATGTCACTCAATACCACTGACATCACTAGGTGTAAACAACATCTCTCCTTTGCTGTGTATGTGACTATGGAGCTGTTTGGTGATGTCGTCTATTATGGCCTTCATAGAAGCAACAGGAGATTGTTGCATCCATCTAGAACCCTCAGAACTACAGTGCTATGATGTCACTCACTTCCACAGGCCTTGCAGAGTGTAAACAACAACAACCCAGCTTTGTTGTGTATGTAACCATAGGGATTTGTGATGTCACCTAGAACCTTCACAGCAGCGACAGCTTTATGAGGAGCATCAGCACTGCTCTGCCTGAGCAGAACCATCACCGCCATAGGTTGTCAAATAACCCGGATTTAACCCACACAGGTAAGTCCAATGGGGTGCAGGCATGTCCTCTATGCTTACAGCTTCCCGTGGGTGTTGGTTTGATACCGTTTGGGGACAGCCAAGGAGGCATCTGCAGGCAACAAAGGTAGGTGTGTGCTTGTGTGTGTGTTTCCTATGCAGATCCTAAGCCCAGTGTCACATGCAAGTAGGAGGAGTAAGAAGGGTTCCTGGCAAATCCGGGTTATGGATTGCATTTAAAAAGGCCCCGTGGGAGTGCAATGGGCCCCTGTCTTGCTGCTTAGCAATAATGGTATGGGTTTAGGTTCTGCTGTGTGTACTGGTGGTTGACTGCCCCCCAGCCCAGAGTGTGCATGGAAAATTGTCTGGCAGCCTCCCTGACAGCAAGCAGTGATAGTGCCCATGAAGGGGACCTTGTTGGGCCCGCCCCTTTCACGGTTATCGCTTCTCGGCCTTTTGGCTAAGATCAAGTGTAGTATCTGTTCTTATCAGTTTAATATCTGATACGTCCCCTATCTGGGGACCATATATTAAATGGATTTTTGAGAACGGGGGCCGATTTCGAAGCTTGCTTCCGTCGCCCTATGCATTGACCCGATATGGCAGTATCTTCGGGTACAGTGCACCACCCCCTTACAGGGTTAAAAAGAAAGATTCCTACTTTCATTGCTACCTGCTTGCTGGCTAGCCAGCTAGCCAGCCCTGTGGGCCTTGCTGCTGCAGCCAAAAAACAAAAGGTGGTGCTGCTGCTGCTGCTTCTGCTGCTTCTGCTTGTGTCTGGCCGCTGTTGGAGCGTCCAGGCACAGGACTTCTGCTGCTGCTGACTAAATGGCCTCCTTAATTGGATCATTTGAGTAGCCAGCACACCTGTGCAGGTAGGGCATGACATGATAGGCAGCTGCCTTGATAGCGGGTGGGTGCTGAATGTTCCTAATTGACAAAATAAGATTAATGCTTATGAAGAAATATAAAATCTCATCCCTTCCCCAATATCGCGCCACACCCCTACCCCTTAATTCCCTGGTTGAACTTGATGGACATATGTCTTTTTTCGACCGTACTAACTATGTAACTATGTAACATAACATGGGGGGGGGGGGGGGTCTCCTGGCTGTTCACACAGGTGTGTCATTGCTGTACATTGACCATGCATTGCTTCTGTGGTATTGCAAAGGCAAAGACAAATGCTTCCAGCCATCCATTGCACTAATGGATTGGTCATCAGCTGGCTGTCTATGTCCCGCATCAATATAGACCAAAGTACAGAGGGTTAGGCTATGCTATTGTGCACCTACCTGATGCATCAGAAGGTGCGAGGCCCTTGCTAAATTCTGTGCACAGACTTTGAGATCTATACTTTAGACTGTATCTAAACCTGCTCCAACATGGACTGACATGCTGGCCTACTTTCAGCCGATGCGACTTGTCTGTCGCTGAACAGTCGCTTTTTATGTATTCAGCACCTATGTATAATGTTGTAAAAATGCTCTAGAAGCTAAAGTCGCAGAAATGTCACACATATTTGGCCTGCAACTTTCTGTGCGACAAATTCAGACAGGAAAAATCAGTATAAATCCTTAGAAAATTATCCCCCAGTGTCTCCATCTGCTGGCGGTATTGAATAAGCATTGCTGCACTGATGGGGTATGCATTAGACGAAAAAAAAGAAGAAAAAGAAGAATAATACGCCCAGAAAAGAGGCGAAAAGGAGAAAAACGTAAAAAAACGTGAAAAAAAAGTAAGAGGAAGAGAAGGGAAAAAAAGGTGGAAATGGGTTTAAAAGTGATTTCGGCGGAGAAATATATATATATATATATATATATATATATATATATATATATATATATACGCGCACACACACACATATATATAAACGTATTCTCCGTTGAGATATTGCAGCCGCTGCTGTGTCCAGGCCCAGGAGCCTTAGCACTGTGCTGTGATGTCACTCAATACCACTGACATCACTAGGTGTAAACAACATCTCTCCTTTGCTGTGTATGTGACTATGGAGCTGTTTGGTGATGTCGTCTATTATGGCCTTCATAGAAGCAACAGGAGATTGTTGCATCCATCTAGAACCCTCAGAACTACAGTGCTATGATGTCACTCACTTCCACAGGCCTTGCAGAGTGTAAACAACAACAACCCAGCTTTGTTGTGTATGTAACCATAGGGATTTGTGATGTCACCTAGAACCTTCACAGCAGCGACAGCTTTATGAGGAGCATCAGCACTGCTCTGCCTGAGCAGAACCATCACCGCCATAGGTTGTCAAATAACCCGGATTTAACCCACACAGGTAAGTCCAATGGGGTGCAGGCATGTCCTCTATGCTTACAGCTTCCCGTGGGTGTTGGTTTGATACCGTTTGGGGACAGCCAAGGAGGCATCTGCAGGCAACAAAGGTAGGTGTGTGCTTGTGTGTGTGTTTCCTATGCAGATCCTAAGCCCAGTGTCACATGCAAGTAGGAGGAGTAAGAAGGGTTCCTGGCAAATCCGGGTTATGGATTGCATTTAAAAAGGCCCCGTGGGAGTGCAATGGGCCCCTGTCTTGCTGCTTAGCAATAATGGTATGGGTTTAGGTTCTGCTGTGTGTACTGGTGGTTGACTGCCCCCCAGCCCAGAGTGTGCATGGAAAATTGTCTGGCAGCCTCCCTGACAGCAAGCAGTGATAGTGCCCATGAAGGGGACCTTGTTGGGCCCGCCCCTTTCACGGTTATCGCTTCTCGGCCTTTTGGCTAAGATCAAGTGTAGTATCTGTTCTTATCAGTTTAATATCTGATACGTCCCCTATCTGGGGACCATATATTAAATGGATTTTTGAGAACGGGGGCCGATTTCGAAGCTTGCTTCCGTCGCCCTATGCATTGACCCGATATGGCAGTATCTTCGGGTACAGTGCACCACCCCCTTACAGGGTTAAAAAGAAAGATTCCTACTTTCATTGCTACCTGCTTGCTGGCTAGCCAGCTAGCCAGCCCTGTGGGCCTTGCTGCTGCAGCCAAAAAACAAAAGGTGGTGCTGCTGCTGCTGCTTCTGCTGCTTCTGCTTGTGTCTGGCCGCTGTTGGAGCGTCCAGGCACAGGACTTCTGCTGCTGCTGACTAAATGGCCTCCTTAATTGGATCATTTGAGTAGCCAGCACACCTGTGCAGGTAGGGCATGACATGATAGGCAGCTGCCTTGATAGCGGGTGGGTGCTGAATGTTCCTAATTGACAAAATAAGATTAATGCTTATGAAGAAATATAAAATCTCATCCCTTCCCCAATATCGCGCCACACCCCTACCCCTTAATTCCCTGGTTGAACTTGATGGACATATGTCTTTTTTCGACCGTACTAACTATGTAACTATGTAACATAACATGGGGGGGGGGGGGGGGGGGTCTCCTGGCTGTTCACACAGGTGTGTCATTGCTGTACATTGACCATGCATTGCTTCTGTGGTATTGCAAAGGCAAAGACAAATGCTTCCAGCCATCCATTGCACTAATGGATTGGTCATCAGCTGGCTGTCTATGTCCCGCATCAATATAGACCAAAGTACAGAGGGTTAGGCTATGCTATTGTGCACCTACCTGATGCATCAGAAGGTGCGAGGCCCTTGCTAAATTCTGTGCACAGACTTTGAGATCTATACTTTAGACTGTATCTAAACCTGCTCCAACATGGACTGACATTCTGGCCTACTTTCAGCCGATGCGACTTGTCTGTCGCTGAACAGTCGCTTTTTATGTATTCAGCACCTATGTATAATGTTGTAAAAATGCTCTAGAAGCTAAAGTCGCAGAAATGTCACACATATTTGGCCTGCAACTTTCTGTGCGACAAATTCAGACAGGAAAAATCAGTATAAATCCTTAGAAAATTATCCCCCAGTGTCTCCATCTGCTGGCGGTATTGAATAAGCATTGCTGCACTGATGGGGTATGCATTAGACGAAAAAAAAGAAGAAAAAGAAGAATAATACGCCCAGAAAAGAGGCGAAAAGGAGAAAAACGTAAAAAAACGTGAAAAAAAAGTAAGAGGAAGAGAAGGGAAAAAAAGGTGGAAATGGGTTTAAAAGTGATTTCGGCGGAGAATATATATATATATATATATATATATATATATATATATATATATATATATATATATACGCGCACACACACACATATATATAAACGTATTCTCCGTTGAGATATTGCAGCCGCTGCTGTGTCCAGGCCCAGGAGCCTTAGCACTGTGCTGTGATGTCACTCAATACCACTGACATCACTAGGTGTAAACAACATCTCTCCTTTGCTGTGTATGTGACTATGGAGCTGTTTGGTGATGTCGTCTATTATGGCCTTCATAGAAGCAACAGGAGATTGTTGCATCCATCTAGAACCCTCAGAACTACAGTGCTATGATGTCACTCACTTCCACAGGCCTTGCAGAGTGTAAACAACAACAACCCAGCTTTGTTGTGTATGTAACCATAGGGATTTGTGATGTCACCTAGAACCTTCACAGCAGCGACAGCTTTATGAGGAGCATCAGCACTGCTCTGCCTGAGCAGAACCATCACCGCCATAGGTTGTCAAATAACCCGGATTTAACCCACACAGGTAAGTCCAATGGGGTGCAGGCATGTCCTCTATGCTTACAGCTTCCCGTGGGTGTTGGTTTGATACCGTTTGGGGACAGCCAAGGAGGCATCTGCAGGCAACAAAGGTAGGTGTGTGCTTGTGTGTGTGTTTCCTATGCAGATCCTAAGCCCAGTGTCACATGCAAGTAGGAGGAGTAAGAAGGGTTCCTGGCAAATCCGGGTTATGGATTGCATTTAAAAAGGCCCCGTGGGAGTGCAATGGGCCCCTGTCTTGCTGCTTAGCAATAATGGTATGGGTTTAGGTTCTGCTGTGTGTACTGGTGGTTGACTGCCCCCCAGCCCAGAGTGTGCATGGAAAATTGTCTGGCAGCCTCCCTGACAGCAAGCAGTGATAGTGCCCATGAAGGGGACCTTGTTGGGCCCGCCCCTTTCACGGTTATCGCTTCTCGGCCTTTTGGCTAAGATCAAGTGTAGTATCTGTTCTTATCAGTTTAATATCTGATACGTCCCCTATCTGGGGACCATATATTAAATGGATTTTTGAGAACGGGGGCCGATTTCAAAGCTTGCTTCCATCGCCCTATGCATTGACCCGATATGGCAGTATCTTCGGGTACAGTGCACCACCCCCTTACAGGGTTAAAAAGAAAGATTCCTACTTTCATTGCTACCTGCTTGCTGGCTAGCCAGCTAGCCAGCCCTGTGGGCCTTGCTGCTGCAGCCAAAAAACAAAAGGTGGTGCTGCTGCTGCTGCTTCTACTGCTTCTGCTTGTGTCTGGCCGCTGTTGGAGCGTCCAGGCACAGGACTTCTGCTGCTGCTGACTAAATGGCCTCCATAATTGGATCATTTGAGTAGCCAGCACACCTGTGCAGGTAGGGCATGACATGATAGGCAGCTGCCTTGATAGCGGGTGGGTGCTGAATGTTCCTAATTGACAAAATAAGATTAATGCTTATGAAGAAATATAAAATCTCATCCCTTCCCCAATATCGCGCCACACCCCTACCCCTTAATTCCCTGGTTGAACTTGATGGACATATGTCTTTTTTCGACCGTACTAACTATGTAACTATGTAACATAACATGGGGGGGGGGGGGGGGTCTCCTGGCTGTTCACACAGGTGTGTCATTGCTGTACATTGACCATGCATTGCTTCTGTGGTATTGCAAAGGCAAAGACAAATGCTTCCAGCCATCCATTGCACTAATGGATTGGTCATCAGCTGGCTGTCTATGTCCCGCATCAATATAGACCAAAGTACAGAGGGTTAGGCTATGCTATTGTGCACCTACCTGATGCATCAGAAGGTGCGAGGCCCTTGCTAAATTCTGTGCACAGACTTTGAGATCTATACTTTAGACTGTATCTAAACCTGCTCCAACATGGACTGACATTCTGGCCTACTTTCAGCCGATGCGACTTGTCTGTCGCTGAACAGTCGCTTTTTATGTATTCAGCACCTATGTATAATGTTGTAAAAATGCTCTAGAAGCTAAAGTCGCAGAAATGTCACACATATTTGGCCTGCAACTTTCTGTGCGACAAATTCAGACAGGAAAAATCAGTATAAATCCTTAGAAAATTATCCCCCAGTGTCTCCATCTGCTGGCGGTATTGAATAAGCATTGCTGCACTGATGGGGTATGCATTAGACGAAAAAAAAGAAGAAAAAGAAGAATAATACGCCCAGAAAAGAGGCGAAAAGGAGAAAAACGTAAAAAAACGTGAAAAAAAAGTAAGAGGAAGAGAAGGGAAAAAAAGGTGGAAATGGGTTTAAAAGTGATTTCGGCGGAGAAATATATATATATATATATATATATATATATATATATATACGCGCACACACACACATATATATAAACGTATTCTCCGTTGAGATATTGCAGCCGCTGCTGTGTCCAGGCCCAGGAGCCTTAGCACTGTGCTGTGATGTCACTCAATACCACTGACATCACTAGGTGTAAACAACATCTCTCCTTTGCTGTGTATGTGACTATGGAGCTGTTTGGTGATGTCGTCTATTATGGCCTTCATAGAAGCAACAGGAGATTGTTGCATCCATCTAGAACCCTCAGAACTACAGTGCTATGATGTCACTCACTTCCACAGGCCTTGCAGAGTGTAAACAACAACAACCCAGCTTTGTTGTGTATGTAACCATAGGGATTTGTGATGTCACCTAGAACCTTCACAGCAGCGACAGCTTTATGAGGAGCATCAGCACTGCTCTGCCTGAGCAGAACCATCACCGCCATAGGTTGTCAAATAACCCGGATTTAACCCACACAGGTAAGTCCAATGGGGTGCAGGCATGTCCTCTATGCTTACAGCTTCCCGTGGGTGTTGGTTTGATACCGTTTGGGGACAGCCAAGGAGGCATCTGCAGGCAACAAAGGTAGGTGTGTGCTTGTGTGTGTGTTTCCTATGCAGATCCTAAGCCCAGTGTCACATGCAAGTAGGAGGAGTAAGAAGGGTTCCTGGCAAATCCGGGTTATGGATTGCATTTAAAAAGGCCCCGTGGGAGTGCAATGGGCCCCTGTCTTGCTGCTTAGCAATAATGGTATGGGTTTAGGTTCTGCTGTGTGTACTGGTGGTTGACTGCCCCCCAGCCCAGAGTGTGCATGGAAAATTGTCTGGCAGCCTCCCTGACAGCAAGCAGTGATAGTGCCCATGAAGGGGACCTTGTTGGGCCCGCCCCTTTCACGGTTATCGCTTCTCGGCCTTTTGGCTAAGATCAAGTGTAGTATCTGTTCTTATCAGTTTAATATCTGATACGTCCCCTATCTGGGGACCATATATTAAATGGATTTTTGAGAACGGGGGCCGATTTCGAAGCTTGCTTCCGTCGCCCTATGCATTGACCCGATATGGCAGTATCTTCGGGTACAGTGCACCACCCCCTTACAGGGTTAAAAAGAAAGATTCCTACTTTCATTGCTACCTGCTTGCTGGCTAGCCAGCTAGCCAGCCCTGTGGGCCTTGCTGCTGCAGCCAAAAAACAAAAGGTGGTGCTGCTGCTGCTGCTTCTGCTGCTTCTGCTTGTGTCTGGCCGCTGTTGGAGCGTCCAGGCACAGGACTTCTGCTGCTGCTGACTAAATGGCCTCCTTAATTGGATCATTTGAGTAGCCAGCACACCTGTGCAGGTAGGGCATGACATGATAGGCAGCTGCCTTGATAGCGGGTGGGTGCTGAATGTTCCTAATTGACAAAATAAGATTAATGCTTATGAAGAAATATAAAATCTCATCCCTTCCCCAATATCGCGCCACACCCCTACCCCTTAATTCCCTGGTTGAACTTGATGGACATATGTCTTTTTTCGACCGTACTAACTATGTAACTATGTAACATAACATGGGGGGGGGGGGGGTCTCCTGGCTGTTCACACAGGTGTGTCATTGCTGTACATTGACCATGCATTGCTTCTGTGGTATTGCAAAGGCAAAGACAAATGCTTCCAGCCATCCATTGCACTAATGGATTGGTCATCAGCTGGCTGTCTATGTCCCGCATCAATATAGACCAAAGTACAGAGGGTTAGGCTATGCTATTGTGCACCTACCTGATGCATCAGAAGGTGCGAGGCCCTTGCTAAATTCTGTGCACAGACTTTGAGATCTATACTTTAGACTGTATCTAAACCTGCTCCAACATGGACTGACATTCTGGCCTACTTTCAGCCGATGCGACTTGTCTGTCGCTGAACAGTCGCTTTTTATGTATTCAGCACCTATGTATAATGTTGTAAAAATGCTCTAGAAGCTAAAGTCGCAGAAATGTCACACATATTTGGCCTGCAACTTTCTGTGCGACAAATTCAGACAGGAAAAATCAGTATAAATCCTTAGAAAATTATCCCCCAGTGTCTCCATCTGCTGGCGGTATTGAATAAGCATTGCTGCACTGATGGGGTATGCATTAGACGAAAAAAAAGAAGAAAAAGAAGAATAATACGCCCAGAAAAGAGGCGAAAAGGAGAAAAACGTAAAAAAACGTGAAAAAAAAGTAAGAGGAAGAGAAGGGAAAAAAAGGTGGAAATGGGTTTAAAAGTGATTTCGGCGGAGAAATATATATATATATATATATATATATATATATATATATACGCGCACACACACACATATATATAAACGTATTCTCCGTTGAGATATTGCAGCCGCTGCTGTGTCCAGGCCCAGGAGCCTTAGCACTGTGCTGTGATGTCACTCAATACCACTGACATCACTAGGTGTAAACAACATCTCTCCTTTGCTGTGTATGTGACTATGGAGCTGTTTGGTGATGTCGTCTATTATGGCCTTCATAGAAGCAACAGGAGATTGTTGCATCCATCTAGAACCCTCAGAACTACAGTGCTATGATGTCACTCACTTCCACAGGCCTTGCAGAGTGTAAACAACAACAACCCAGCTTTGTTGTGTATGTAACCATAGGGATTTGTGATGTCACCTAGAACCTTCACAGCAGCGACAGCTTTATGAGGAGCATCAGCACTGCTCTGCCTGAGCAGAACCATCACCGCCATAGGTTGTCAAATAACCCGGATTTAACCCACACAGGTAAGTCCAATGGGGTGCAGGCATGTCCTCTATGCTTACAGCTTCCCGTGGGTGTTGGTTTGATACCGTTTGGGGACAGCCAAGGAGGCATCTGCAGGCAACAAAGGTAGGTGTGTGCTTGTGTGTGTGTTTCCTATGCAGATCCTAAGCCCAGTGTCACATGCAAGTAGGAGGAGTAAGAAGGGTTCCTGGCAAATCCGGGTTATGGATTGCATTTAAAAAGGCCCCGTGGGAGTGCAATGGGCCCCTGTCTTGCTGCTTAGCAATAATGGTATGGGTTTAGGTTCTGCTGTGTGTACTGGTGGTTGACTGCCCCCCAGCCCAGAGTGTGCATGGAAAATTGTCTGGCAGCCTCCCTGACAGCAAGCAGTGATAGTGCCCATGAAGGGGACCTTGTTGGGCCCGCCCCTTTCACGGTTATCGCTTCTCGGCCTTTTGGCTAAGATCAAGTGTAGTATCTGTTCTTATCAGTTTAATATCTGATACGTCCCCTATCTGGGGACCATATATTAAATGGATTTTTGAGAACGGGGGCCGATTTCGAAGCTTGCTTCCGTCGCCCTATGCATTGACCCGATATGGCAGTATCTTCGGGTACAGTGCACCACCCCCTTACAGGGTTAAAAAGAAAGATTCCTACTTTCATTGCTACCTGCTTGCTGGCTAGCCAGCTAGCCAGCCCTGTGGGCCTTGCTGCTGCAGCCAAAAAACAAAAGGTGGTGCTGCTGCTGCTGCTTCTGCTGCTTCTGCTTGTGTCTGGCCGCTGTTGGAGCGTCCAGGCACAGGACTTCTGCTGCTGCTGACTAAATGGCCTCCTTAATTGGATCATTTGAGTAGCCAGCACACCTGTGCAGGTAGGGCATGACATGATAGGCAGCTGCCTTGATAGCGGGTGGGTGCTGAATGTTCCTAATTGACAAAATAAGATTAATGCTTATGAAGAAATATAAAATCTCATCCCTTCCCCAATATCGCGCCACACCCCTACCCCTTAATTCCCTGGTTGAACTTGATGGACATATGTCTTTTTTCGACCGTACTAACTATGTAACTATGTAACATAACATGGGGGGGGGGGGGGGTCTCCTGGCTGTTCACACAGGTGTGTCATTGCTGTACATTGACCATGCATTGCTTCTGTGGTATTGCAAAGGCAAAGACAAATGCTTCCAGCCATCCATTGCACTAATGGATTGGTCATCAGCTGGCTGTCTATGTCCCGCATCAATATAGACCAAAGTACAGAGGGTTAGGCTATGCTATTGTGCACCTACCTGATGCATCAGAAGGTGCGAGGCCCTTGCTAAATTCTGTGCACAGACTTTGAGATCTATACTTTAGACTGTATCTAAACCTGCTCCAACATGGACTGACATTCTGGCCTACTTTCAGCCGATGCGACTTGTCTGTCGCTGAACAGTCGCTTTTTATGTATTCAGCACCTATGTATAATGTTGTAAAAATGCTCTAGAAGCTAAAGTCGCAGAAATGTCACACATATTTGGCCTGCAACTTTCTGTGCGACAAATTCAGACAGGAAAAATCAGTATAAATCCTTAGAAAATTATCCCCCAGTGTCTCCATCTGCTGGCGGTATTGAATAAGCATTGCTGCACTGATGGGGTATGCATTAGACGAAAAAAAAGAAGAAAAAGAAGAATAATACGCCCAGAAAAGAGGCGAAAAGTAGAAAAACGTAAAAAAACGTGAAAAAAAAGTAAGAGGAAGAGAAGGGAAAAAAAGGTGGAAATGGGTTTAAAAGTGATTTCGGCGGAGAAATATATATATATATATATATATATATATATATATATATATACGCGCACACACACACATATATATAAACGTATTCTCCGTTGAGATATTGCAGCCGCTGCTGTGTCCAGGCCCAGGAGCCTTAGCACTGTGCTGTGATGTCACTCAATACCACTGACATCACTAGGTGTAAACAACATCTCTCCTTTGCTGTGTATGTGACTATGGAGCTGTTTGGTGATGTCGTCTATTATGGCCTTCATAGAAGCAACAGGAGATTGTTGCATCCATCTAGAACCCTCAGAACTACAGTGCTATGATGTCACTCACTTCCACAGGCCTTGCAGAGTGTAAACAACAACAACCCAGCTTTGTTGTGTATGTAACCATAGGGATTTGTGATGTCACCTAGAACCTTCACAGCAGCGACAGCTTTATGAGGAGCATCAGCACTGCTCTGCCTGAGCAGAACCATCACCGCCATAGGTTGTCAAATAACCCGGATTTAGCCCACACAGGTAAGTCCAATGGGGTGCAGGCATGTCCTCTATGCTTACAGCTTCCCGTGGGTGTTGGTTTGATACCGTTTGGGGACAGCCAAGGAGGCATCTGCAGGCAACAAAGGTAGGTGTGTGCTTGTGTGTGTGTTTCCTATGCAGATCCTAAGCCCAGTGTCACATGCAAGTAGGAGGAGTAAGAAGGGTTCCTGGCAAATCCGGGTTATGGATTGCATTTAAAAAGGCCCCGTGGGAGTGCAATGGGCCCCTGTCTTGCTGCTTAGCAATAATGGTATGGGTTTAGGTTCTGCTGTGTGTACTGGTGGTTGACTGCCCCCCAGCCCAGAGTGTGCATGGAAAATTGTCTGGCAGCCTCCCTGACAGCAAGCAGTGATAGTGCCCATGAAGGGGACCTTGTTGGGCCCGCCCCTTTCACGGTTATCGCTTCTCGGCCTTTTGGCTAAGATCAAGTGTAGTATCTGTTCTTATCAGTTTAATATCTGATACGTCCCCTATCTGGGGACCATATATTAAATGGATTTTTGAGAACGGGGGCCGATTTCGAAGCTTGCTTCCGTCGCCCTATGCATTGACCCGATATGGCAGTATCTTCGGGTACAGTGCACCACCCCCTTACAGGGTTAAAAAGAAAGATTCCTACTTTCATTGCTACCTGCTTGCTGGCTAGCCAGCTAGCCAGCCCTGTGGGCCTTGCTGCTGCAGCCAAAAAACAAAAGGTGGTGCTGCTGCTGCTGCTTCTGCTGCTTCTGCTTGTGTCTGGCCGCTGTTGGAGCGTCCAGGCACAGGACTTCTGCTGCTGCTGACTAAATGGCCTCCTTAATTGGATCATTTGAGTAGCCAGCACACCTGTGCAGGTAGGGCATGACATGATAGGCAGCTGCCTTGATAGCGGGTGGGTGCTGAATGTTCCTAATTGACAAAATAAGATTAATGCTTATGAAGAAATATAAAATCTCATCCCTTCCCCAATATCGCGCCACACCCCTACCCCTTAATTCCCTGGTTGAACTTGATGGACATATGTCTTTTTTCGACCGTACTAACTATGTAACTATGTAACATAACATGGGGGGGGGGGGGGGGTCTCCTGGCTGTTCACACAGGTGTGTCATTGCTGTACATTGACCATGCATTGCTTCTGTGGTATTGCAAAGGCAAAGACAAATGCTTCCAGCCATCCATTGCACTAATGGATTGGTCATCAGCTGGCTGTCTATGTCCCGCATCAATATAGACCAAAGTACAGAGGGTTAGGCTATGCTATTGTGCACCTACCTGATGCATCAGAAGGTGCGAGGCCCTTGCTAAATTCTGTGCACAGACTTTGAGATCTATACTTAAGACTGTATCTAAACCTGCTCCAACATGGACTGACATTCTGGCCTACTTTCAGCCGATGCGACTTGTCTGTCGCTGAACAGTCGCTTTTTATGTATTCAGCACCTATGTATAATGTTGTAAAAATGCTCTAGAAGCTAAAGTCGCAGAAATGTCACACATATTTGGCCTGCAACTTTCTGTGCGACAAATTCAGACAGGAAAAATCAGTATAAATCCTTAGAAAATTATCCCCCAGTGTCTCCATCTGCTGGCGGTATTGAATAAGCATTGCTGCACTGATGGGGTATGCATTAGACGAAAAAAAAGAAGAAAAAGAAGAATAATACGCCCAGAAAAGAGGCGAAAAGGAGAAAAACGTAAAAAAACGTGAAAAAAAAGTAAGAGGAAGAGAAGGGAAAAAAAGGTGGAAATGGGTTTAAAAGTGATTTCGGCGGAGAAATATATATATATATATATATATATATATATATATATATACGCGCACACACACACATATATATAAACGTATTCCCGTTGAGATATTGCAGCCGCTGCTGTGTCCAGGCCCAGGAGCCTTAGCACTGTGCTGTGATGTCACTCAATACCACTGACATCACTAGGTGTAAACAACATCTCTCCTTTGCTGTGTATGTGACTATGGAGCTGTTTGGTGATGTCGTCTATTATGGCCTTCATAGAAGCAACAGGAGATTGTTGCATCCATCTAGAACCCTCAGAACTACAGTGCTATGATGTCACTCACTTCCACAGGCCTTGCAGAGTGTAAACAACAACAACCCAGCTTTGTTGTGTATGTAACCATAGGGATTTGTGATGTCACCTAGAACCTTCACAGCAGCGACAGCTTTATGAGGAGCATCAGCACTGCTCTGCCTGAGCAGAACCATCACCGCCATAGGTTGTCAAATAACCCGGATTTAACCCACACAGGTAAGTCCAATGGGGTGCAGGCATGTCCTCTATGCTTACAGCTTCCCGTGGGTGTTGGTTTGATACCGTTTGGGGACAGCCAAGGAGGCATCTGCAGGCAACAAAGGTAGGTGTGTGCTTGTGTGTGTGTTTCCTATGCAGATCCTAAGCCCAGTGTCACATGCAAGTAGGAGGAGTAAGAAGGGTTCCTGGCAAATCCGGGTTATGGATTGCATTTAAAAAGGCCCCGTGGGAGTGCAATGGGCCCCTGTCTTGCTGCTTAGCAATAATGGTATGGGTTTAGGTTCTGCTGTGTGTACTGGTGGTTGACTGCCCCCCAGCCCAGAGTGTGCATGGAAAATTGTCTGGCAGCCTCCCTGACAGCAAGCAGTGATAGTGCCCATGAAGGGGACCTTGTTGGGCCCGCCCCTTTCACGGTTATCGCTTCTCGGCCTTTTGGCTAAGATCAAGTGTAGTATCTGTTCTTATCAGTTTAATATCTGATACGTCCCCTATCTGGGGACCATATATTAAATGGATTTTTGAGAACGGGGGCCGATTTCGAAGCTTGCTTCCGTCGCCCTATGCATTGACCCGATATGGCAGTATCTTCGGGTACAGTGCACCACCCCCTTACAGGGTTAAAAAGAAAGATTCCTACTTTCATTGCTACCTGCTTGCTGGCTAGCCAGCTAGCCAGCCCTGTGGGCCTTGCTGCTGCAGCCAAAAAACAAAAGGTGGTGCTGCTGCTGCTGCTTCTGCTTGTGTCTGGCCGCTGTTGGAGCGTCCAGGCACAGGACTTCTGCTGCTGCTGACTAAATGGCCTCCTTAATTGGATCATTTGAGTAGCCAGCACACCTGTGCAGGTAGGGCATGACATGATAGGCAGCTGCCTTGATAGCGGGTGGGTGCTGAATGTTCCTAATTGACAAAATAAGATTAATGCTTATGAAGAAATATAAAATCTCATCCCTTCCCCAATATCGCGCCACACCCCTACCCCTTAATTCCCTGGTTGAACTTGATGGACATATGTCTTTTTTCTACCGTACTAACTATGTAACTATGTAACATAACATGGGGGGGGGGGGGGGGGTCTCCTGGCTGTTCACACAGGTGTGTCATTGCTGTACATTGACCATGCATTGCTTCTGTGGTATTGCAAAGGCAAAGACAAATGCTTCCAGCCATCCATTGCACTAATGGATTGGTCATCAGCTGGCTGTCTATGTCCCGCATCAATATAGACCAAAGTACAGAGGGTTAGGCTATGCTATTGTGCACCTACCTGATGCATCAGAAGGTGCGAGGCCCTTGCTAAATTCTGTGCACAGACTTTGAGATCTATACTTTAGACTGTATCTAAACCTGCTCCAACATGGACTGACATTCTGGCCTACTTTCAGCCGATGCGACTTGTCTGTCGCTGAACAGTCGCTTTTTATGTATTCAGCACCTATGTATAATGTTGTAAAAATGCTCTAGAAGCTAAAGTCGCAGAAATGTCACACATATTTGGCCTGCAACTTTCTGTGCGACAAATTCAGACAGGAAAAATCAGTATAAATCCTTAGAAAATTATCCCCCAGTGTCTCCATCTGCTGGCGGTATTGAATAAGCATTGCTGCACTGATGGGGTATGCATTAGACGAAAAAAAAGAAGAAAAAGAAGAATAATACGCCCAGAAAAGAGGCGAAAAGGAGAAAAACGTAAAAAAACGTGAAAAAAAAGTAAGAGGAAGAGAAGGGAAAAAAAGGTGGAAATGGGTTTAAAAGTGATTTCGGCGGAGAAATATATATATATATATATATATATATATATATATATATATATATATATATACGCGCACACACACACATATATATAAACGTATTCTCCGTTGAGATATTGCAGCCGCTGCTGTGTCCAGGCCCAGGAGCCTTAGCACTGTGCTGTGATGTCACTCAATACCACTGACATCACTAGGTGTAAACAACATCTCTCCTTTGCTGTGTATGTGACTATGGAGCTGTTTGGTGATGTCGTCTATTATGGCCTTCATAGAAGCAACAGGAGATTGTTGCATCCATCTAGAACCCTCAGAACTACAGTGCTATGATGTCACTCACTTCCACAGGCCTTGCAGAGTGTAAACAACAACAACCCAGCTTTGTTGTGTATGTAACCATAGGGATTTGTGATGTCACCTAGAACCTTCACAGCAGCGACAGCTTTATGAGGAGCATCAGCACTGCTCTGCCTGAGCAGAACCATCACCGCCATAGGTTGTCAAATAACCCGGATTTAACCCACACAGGTAAGTCCAATGGGGTGCAGGCATGTCCTCTATGCTTACAGCTTCCCGTGGGTGTTGGTTTGATACCGTTTGGGGACAGCCAAGGAGGCATCTGCAGGCAACAAAGGTAGGTGTGTGCTTGTGTGTGTGTTTCCTATGCAGATCCTAAGCCCAGTGTCACATGCAAGTAGGAGGAGTAAGAAGGGTTCCTGGCAAATCCGGGTTATGGATTGCATTTAAAAAGGCCCCGTGGGAGTGCAATGGGCCCCTGTCTTGCTGCTTAGCAATAATGGTATGGGTTTAGGTTCTGCTGTGTGTACTGGTGGTTGACTGCCCCCCAGCCCAGAGTGTGCATGGAAAATTGTCTGGCAGCCTCCCTGACAGCAAGCAGTGATAGTGCCCATGAAGGGGACCTTGTTGGGCCCGCCCCTTTCACGGTTATCGCTTCTCGGCCTTTTGGCTAAGATCAAGTGTAGTATCTGTTCTTATCAGTTTAATATCTGATACGTCCCCTATCTGGGGACCATATATTAAATGGATTTTTGAGAACGGGGGCCGATTTCGAAGCTTGCTTCCGTCGCCCTATGCATTGACCCGATATGGCAGTATCTTCGGGTACAGTGCACCACCCCCTTACAGGGTTAAAAAGAAAGATTCCTACTTTCATTGCTACCTGCTTGCTGGCTAGCCAGCTAGCCAGCCCTGTGGGCCTTGCTGCTGCAGCCAAAAAACAAAAGGTGGTGCTGCTGCTGCTGCTTCTGCTGCTTCTGCTTGTGTCTGGCCGCTGTTGGAGCGTCCAGGCACAGGACTTCTGCTGCTGCTGACTAAATGGCCTCCTTAATTGGATCATTTGAGTAGCCAGCACACCTGTGCAGGTAGGGCATGACATGATAGGCAGCTGCCTTGATAGCGGGTGGGTGCTGAATGTTCCTAATTGACAAAATAAGATTAATGCTTATGAAGAAATATAAAATCTCATCCCTTCCCCAATATCGCGCCACACCCCTACCCCTTAATTCCCTGGTTGAACTTGATGGACATATGTCTTTTTTCGACCGTACTAACTATGTAACTATGTAACATAACATGGGGGGGGGGGGGGGGTCTCCTGGCTGTTCACACAGGTGTGTCATTGCTGTACATTGACCATGCATTGCTTCTGTGGTATTGCAAAGGCAAAGACAAATGCTTCCAGCCATCCATTGCACTAATGGATTGGTCATCAGCTGGCTGTCTATGTCCCGCATCAATATAGACCAAAGTACAGAGGGTTAGGCTATGCTATTGTGCACCTACCTGATGCATCAGAAGGTGCGAGGCCCTTGCTAAATTCTGTGCACAGACTTTGAGATCTATACTTAAGACTGTATCTAAACCTGCTCCAACATGGACTGACATTCTGGCCTACTTTCAGCCGATGCGACTTGTCTGTCGCTGAACAGTCGCTTTTTATGTATTCAGCACCTATGTATAATGTTGTAAAAATGCTCTAGAAGCTAAAGTCGCAGAAATGTCACACATATTTGGCCTGCAACTTTCTGTGCGACAAATTCAGACAGGAAAAATCAGTATAAATCCTTAGAAAATTATCCCCCAGTGTCTCCATCTGCTGGCGGTATTGAATAAGCATTGCTGCACTGATGGGGTATGCATTAGACGAAAAAAAAGAAGAAAAAGAAGAATAATACGCCCAGAAAAGAGGCGAAAAGGAGAAAAACGTAAAAAAACGTGAAAAAAAAGTAAGAGGAAGAGAAGGGAAAAAAAGGTGGAAATGGGTTTAAAAGTGATTTCGGCGGAGAATATATATATATATATATATATATATATATATATATATATATATATATATATACGCGCACACACACACATATATATAAACGTATTCTCCGTTGAGATATTGCAGCCGCTGCTGTGTCCAGGCCCAGGAGCCTTAGCACTGTGCTGTGATGTCACTCAATACCACTGACATCACTAGGTGTAAACAACATCTCTCCTTTGCTGTGTATGTGACTATGGAGCTGTTTGGTGATGTCGTCTATTATGGCCTTCATAGAAGCAACAGGAGATTGTTGCATCCATCTAGAACCCTCAGAACTACAGTGCTATGATGTCACTCACTTCCACAGGCCTTGCAGAGTGTAAACAACAACAACCCAGCTTTGTTGTGTATGTAACCATAGGGATTTGTGATGTCACCTAGAACCTTCACAGCAGCGACAGCTTTATGAGGAGCATCAGCACTGCTCTGCCTGAGCAGAACCATCACCGCCATAGGTTGTCAAATAACCCGGATTTAACCCACACAGGTAAGTCCAATGGGGTGCAGGCATGTCCTCTATGCTTACAGCTTCCCGTGGGTGTTGGTTTGATACCGTTTGGGGACAGCCAAGGAGGCATCTGCAGGCAACAAAGGTAGGTGTGTGCTTGTGTGTGTGTTTCCTATGCAGATCCTAAGCCCAGTGTCACATGCAAGTAGGAGGAGTAAGAAGGGTTCCTGGCAAATCCGGGTTATGGATTGCATTTAAAAAGGCCCCGTGGGAGTGCAATGGGCCCCTGTCTTGCTGCTTAGCAATAATGGTATGGGTTTAGGTTCTGCTGTGTGTACTGGTGGTTGACTGCCCCCCAGCCCAGAGTGTGCATGGAAAATTGTCTGGCAGCCTCCCTGACAGCAAGCAGTGATAGTGCCCATGAAGGGGACCTTGTTGGGCCCGCCCCTTTCACGGTTATCGCTTCTCGGCCTTTTGGCTAAGATCAAGTGTAGTATCTGTTCTTATCAGTTTAATATCTGATACGTCCCCTATCTGGGGACCATATATTAAATGGATTTTTGAGAACGGGGGCCGATTTCGAAGCTTGCTTCCGTCGCCCTATGCATTGACCCGATATGGCAGTATCTTCGGGTACAGTGCACCACCCCCTTACAGGGTTAAAAAGAAAGATTCCTACTTTCATTGCTACCTGCTTGCTGGCTAGCCAGCTAGCCAGCCCTGTGGGCCTTGCTGCTGCAGCCAAAAAACAAAAGGTGGTGCTGCTGCTGCTGCTTCTGCTGCTTCTGCTTGTGTCTGGCCGCTGTTGGAGCGTCCAGGCACAGGACTTCTGCTGCTGCTGACTAAATGGCCTCCTTAATTGGATCATTTGAGTAGCCAGCACACCTGTGCAGGTAGGGCATGACATGATAGGCAGCTGCCTTGATAGCGGGTGGGTGCTGAATGTTCCTAATTGACAAAATAAGATTAATGCTTATGAAGAAATATAAAATCTCATCCCTTCCCCAATATCGCGCCACACCCCTACCCCTTAATTCCCTGGTTGAACTTGATGGACATATGTCTTTTTTCGACCGTACTAACTATGTAACTATGTAACATAACATGGGGGGGGGGGGGGGGGTCTCCTGGCTGTTCACACAGGTGTGTCATTGCTGTACATTGACCATGCATTGCTTCTGTGGTATTGCAAAGGCAAAGACAAATGCTTCCAGCCATCCATTGCACTAATGGATTGGTCATCAGCTGGCTGTCTATGTCCCGCATCAATATAGACCAAAGTACAGAGGGTTAGGCTATGCTATTGTGCACCTACCTGATGCATCAGAAGGTGCGAGGCCCTTGCTAAATTCTGTGCACAGACTTTGAGATCTATACTTTAGACTGTATCTAAACCTGCTCCAACATGGACTGACATTCTGGCCTACTTTCAGCCGATGCGACTTGTCTGTCGCTGAACAGTCGCTTTTTATGTATTCAGCACCTATGTATAATGTTGTAAAAATGCTCTAGAAGCTAAAGTCGCAGAAATGTCACACATATTTGGCCTGCAACTTTCTGTGCAACAAATTCAGACAGGAAAAATCAGTATAAATCCTTAGAAAATTATCCCCCAGTGTCTCCATCTGCTGGCGGTATTGAATAAGCATTGCTGCACTGATGGGGTATGCATTAGACGAAAAAAAAGAAGAAAAAGAAGAATAATACGCCCAGAAAAGAGGCGAAAAGGAGAAAAACGTAAAAAAACGTGAAAAAAAAGTAAGAGGAAGAGAAGGGAAAAAAAGGTGGAAATGGGTTTAAAAGTGATTTCGGCGGAGAAATATATATATATATATATATATATATATATATATATATATATATATACGCGCACACACACACATATATATAAACGTATTCTCCGTTGAGATATTGCAGCCGCTGCTGTGTCCAGGCCCAGGAGCCTTAGCACTGTGCTGTGATGTCACTCAATACCACTGACATCACTAGGTGTAAACAACATCTCTCCTTTGCTGTGTATGTGACTATGGAGCTGTTTGGTGATGTCGTCTATTATGGCCTTCATAGAAGCAACAGGAGATTGTTGCATCCATCTAGAACCCTCAGAACTACAGTGCTATGATGTCACTCACTTCCACAGGCCTTGCAGAGTGTAAACAACAACAACCCAGCTTTGTTGTGTATGTAACCATAGGGATTTGTGATGTCACCTAGAACCTTCACAGCAGCGACAGCTTTATGAGGAGCATCAGCACTGCTCTGCCTGAGCAGAACCATCACCGCCATAGGTTGTCAAATAACCCGGATTTAACCCACACAGGTAAGTCCAATGGGGTGCAGGCATGTCCTCTATGCTTACAGCTTCCCGTGGGTGTTGGTTTGATACCGTTTGGGGACAGCCAAGGAGGCATCTGCAGGCAACAAAGGTAGGTGTGTGCTTGTGTGTGTGTTTCCTATGCAGATCCTAAGCCCAGTGTCACATGCAAGTAGGAGGAGTAAGAAGGGTTCCTGGCAAATCCGGGTTATGGATTGCATTTAAAAAGGCCCCGTGGGAGTGCAATGGGCCCCTGTCTTGCTGCTTAGCAATAATGGTATGGGTTTAGGTTCTGCTGTGTGTACTGGTGGTTGACTGCCCCCCAGCCCAGAGTGTGCATGGAAAATTGTCTGGCAGCCTCCCTGACAGCAAGCAGTGATAGTGCCCATGAAGGGGACCTTGTTGGGCCCGCCCCTTTCACGGTTATCGCTTCTCGGCCTTTTGGCTAAGATCAAGTGTAGTATCTGTTCTTATCAGTTTAATATCTGATACGTCCCCTATCTGGGGACCATATATTAAATGGATTTTTGAGAACGGGGGCCGATTTCGAAGCTTGCTTCCGTCGCCCTATGCATTGACCCGATATGGCAGTATCTTCGGGTACAGTGCACCACCCCCTTACAGGGTTAAAAAGAAAGATTCCTACTTTCATTGCTACCTGCTTGCTGGCTAGCCAGCTAGCCAGCCCTGTGGGCCTTGCTGCTGCAGCCAAAAAACAAAAGGTGGTGCTGCTGCTGCTGCTTCTGCTGCTTCTGCTTGTGTCTGGCCGCTGTTGGAGCGTCCAGGCACAGGACTTCTGCTGCTGCTGACTAAATGGCCTCCTTAATTGGATCATTTGAGTAGCCAGCACACCTGTGCAGGTAGGGCATGACATGATAGGCAGCTGCCTTGATAGCGGGTGGGTGCTGAATGTTCCTAATTGACAAAATAAGATTAATGCTTATGAAGAAATATAAAATCTCATCCCTTCCCCAATATCGCGCCACACCCCTACCCCTTAATTCCCTGGTTGAACTTGATGGACATATGTCTTTTTTCGACCGTACTAACTATGTAACTATGTAACATAACATGGGGGGGGGGGGGGGGTCTCCTGGCTGTTCACACAGGTGTGTCATTGCTGTACATTGACCATGCATTGCTTCTGTGGTATTGCAAAGGCAAAGACAAATGCTTCCAGCCATCCATTGCACTAATGGATTGGTCATCAGCTGGCTGTCTATGTCCCGCATCAATATAGACCAAAGTACAGAGGGTTAGGCTATGCTATTGTGCACCTACCTGATGCATCAGAAGGTGCGAGGCCCTTGCTAAATTCTGTGCACAGACTTTGAGATCTATACTTTAGACTGTATCTAAACCTGCTCCAACATGGACTGACATTCTGGCCTACTTTCAGCCGATGCGACTTGTCTGTCGCTGAACAGTCGCTTTTTATGTATTCAGCACCTATGTATAATGTTGTAAAAATGCTCTAGAAGCTAAAGTCGCAGAAATGTCACACATATTTGGCCTGCAACTTTCTGTGCGACAAATTCAGACAGGAAAAATCAGTATAAATCCTTAGAAAATTATCCCCCAGTGTCTCCATCTGCTGGCGGTATTGAATAAGCATTGCTGCACTGATGGGGTATGCATTAGACGAAAAAAAAGAAGAAAAAGAAGAATAATACGCCCAGAAAAGAGGCGAAAAGGAGAAAAACGTAAAAAAACGTGAAAAAAAAGTAAGAGGAAGAGAAGGGAAAAAAAGGTGGAAATGGGTTTAAAAGTGATTTCGGCGGAGAAATATATATATATATATATATATATATATATATATATATATATATACGCGCACACACACACATATATATAAACGTATTCTCCGTTGAGATATTGCAGCCGCTGCTGTGTCCAGGCCCAGGAGCCTTAGCACTGTGCTGTGATGTCACTCAATACCACTGACATCACTAGGTGTAAACAACATCTCTCCTTTGCTGTGTATGTGACTATGGAGCTGTTTGGTGATGTCGTCTATTATGGCCTTCATAGAAGCAACAGGAGATTGTTGCATCCATCTAGAACCCTCAGAACTACAGTGCTATGATGTCACTCACTTCCACAGGCCTTGCAGAGTGTAAACAACAACAACCCAGCTTTGTTGTGTATGTAACCATAGGGATTTGTGATGTCACCTAGAACCTTCACAGCAGCGACAGCTTTATGAGGAGCATCAGCACTGCTCTGCCTGAGCAGAACCATCACCGCCATAGGTTGTCAAATAACCCGGATTTAACCCACACAGGTAAGTCCAATGGGGTGCAGGCATGTCCTCTATGCTTACAGCTTCCCGTGGGTGTTGGTTTGATACCGTTTGGGGACAGCCAAGGAGGCATCTGCAGGCAACAAAGGTAGGTGTGTGCTTGTGTGTGTGTTTCCTATGCAGATCCTAAGCCCAGTGTCACATGCAAGTAGGAGGAGTAAGAAGGGTTCCTGGCAAATCCGGGTTATGGATTGCATTTAAAAAGGCCCCGTGGGAGTGCAATGGGCCCCTGTCTTGCTGCTTAGCAATAATGGTATGGGTTTAGGTTCTGCTGTGTGTACTGGTGGTTGACTGCCCCCCAGCCCAGAGTGTGCATGGAAAATTGTCTGGCAGCCTCCCTGACAGCAAGCAGTGATAGTGCCCATGAAGGGGACCTTGTTGGGCCCGCCCCTTTCACGGTTATCGCTTCTCGGCCTTTTGGCTAAGATCAAGTGTAGTATCTGTTCTTATCAGTTTAATATCTGATACGTCCCCTATCTGGGGACCATATATTAAATGGATTTTTGAGAACGGGGGCCGATTTCGAAGCTTGCTTCCGTCGCCCTATGCATTGACCCGATATGGCAGTATCTTCGGGTACAGTGCACCACCCCCTTACAGGGTTAAAAAGAAAGATTCCTACTTTCATTGCTACCTGCTTGCTGGCTAGCCAGCTAGCCAGCCCTGTGGGCCTTGCTGCTGCAGCCAAAAAACAAAAGGTGGTGCTGCTGCTGCTGCTTCTGCTGCTTCTGCTTGTGTCTGGCCGCTGTTGGAGCGTCCAGGCACAGGACTTCTGCTGCTGCTGACTAAATGGCCTCCTTAATTGGATCATTTGAGTAGCCAGCACACCTGTGCAGGTAGGGCATGACATGATAGGCAGCTGCCTTGATAGCGGGTGGGTGCTGAATGTTCCTAATTGACAAAATAAGATTAATGCTTATGAAGAAATATAAAATCTCATCCCTTCCCCAATATCGCGCCACACCCCTACCCCTTAATTCCCTGGTTGAACTTGATGGACATATGTCTTTTTTCGACCGTACTAACTATGTAACTATGTAACATAACATGGGGGGGGGGGGGGGGGTCTCCTGGCTGTTCACACAGGTGTGTCATTGCTGTACATTGACCATGCATTGCTTCTGTGGTATTGCAAAGGCAAAGACAAATGCTTCCAGCCATCCATTGCACTAATGGATTGGTCATCAGCTGGCTGTCTATGTCCCGCATCAATATAGACCAAAGTACAGAGGGTTAGGCTATGCTATTGTGCACCTACCTGATGCATCAGAAGGTGCGAGGCCCTTGCTAAATTCTGTGCACAGACTTTGAGATCTATACTTTAGACTGTATCTAAACCTGCTCCAACATGGACTGACATTCTGGCCTACTTTCAGCCGATGCGACTTGTCTGTCGCTGAACAGTCGCTTTTTATGTATTCAGCACCTATGTATAATGTTGTAAAAATGCTCTAGAAGCTAAAGTCGCAGAAATGTCACACATATTTGGCCTGCAACTTTCTGTGCGACAAATTCAGACAGGAAAAATCAGTATAAATCCTTAGAAAATTATCCCCCAGTGTCTCCATCTGCTGGCGGTATTGAATAAGCATTGCTGCACTGATGGGGTATGCATTAGACGAAAAAAAAGAAGAAAAAGAAGAATAATACGCCAGAAAAGAGGCGAAAAGGAGAAAAACGTAAAAAAAACGTGAAAAAAAAGTAAGAGGAAGAGAAGGGAAAAAAAGGTGGAAATGGGTTTAAAAGTGATTTCGGCGGAGAAATATAATATATATATATATATATATATATATATATATATATATATACGCGCACACACACACATATATATAAACGTATTCTCCGTTGAGATATTGCAGCCGCTGCTGTGTCCAGGCCCAGGAGCCATTAGCACTGTGCTGTGATGTCACTCAATACCACTGACATCACTAGGTGTAAACAACATCTCTCCTTTGCTGTGTAATGTGACTATGGAGCTGTTTGGTGATGTCGTCTATTATGGCCTTCATAGAAGCAACAGGAGATTGTTGCATCCATCTAGAACCCTCAGAACTACAGTGCTATGATGTCACTCACTTCCACAGGCCTTGCAGAGTGTAAACAACAACAATGCTTGTAAAAAACTGCTTGAAAATCCACAAGAAAAATCACAGCAGCAACGGCAACACAATTACCACAGCAAATTCTTGAGGTGTTTTTTACAGAGCAATTTTGCCCCTGTGAACATCCCCCTAACTGAGGATTATGATTAAAAGCTGTATCCCCTCCTGCATTGCCAGGTCTATCTATCCATACACATTAGGGATATATTCCTGTGGTCTTAAATAGGATTCATTACCGCTAAATGAGGACGAATGGCGATGCACATTTGTGTTTCCACCAACATTTCTAAGTATAATTTCCTTACCATACAATTTACATATATAATTTCCATCTGCATGCCTTCTACACTAATATAGTTATGATAATATAGGATAACATAAACATAATGTATGTGCATAAGTACCCAAGTCAGCTATGTGATTTGCATTGATAGCAGAAAGCAAGAATAGAAAAAAAAAGCCTTG